>NC_143520.1:17237321-17432321 GCF_031878675.1 Megascapheus bottae | reverse complement strand
AAATTATGGTTGCCACGAACTTCTCTTGCCATGTCAGAGAATGAAGAAATAAAGTGTGACAAGATGGCATCAGATTAGCTTGAGCATGCTGAAAAAAAATGATTGATACAAGTTTTACCACAGATTTCAAGAACACTGTGGTTCAACACCCAGAGAAGATTTGCATACCTGAGAAATGGCAGTTCAAACAGCAGAATGTGAGGTCAATCACAAATGGCTAGTTAAAGGACTCAGTTGGAAGCAATTTCCTCCCACCATTTTTTATACTCATGATTTAATACTAGTTGATCTGAACTTCTATTAGTAGCTGCTGATAGAATCAAATGCTTAAGTCATTTTCACATATTAGCCTATTAAACATTGTTCAACTTCTTTCAGGATAAGTATACATATTTTTTAAGGGAAATGGGTTCTTTTCTTTTCTCATGTGAAAATAAAATACCATAATTGCTGTTTATTTCTGTTCAAAAAATTTTTCAATTTTTTGCCAAACTTCATGATTAGTTGCTGGGTGAAGTAATATCTATGTTTTGTTCTGTCTGTAAAGAGAGGGATGTTTGGGACTCCAAGTTCAAATCTCTAAAAGACAATGAAGAAATAAAGGTACAGAAAAGGCAAGCATCTGTGTACTATCTGCTTCTTAAGTAAGAAATCACTTATTTCCATGTCTAGTGATTTTATTCTTCCTCCTTTTTTTTCCTCTTCATTTTGTCTCTTCCTTTACCATCTCCCCCCCCTTTTTGTTTTTGTTAGTCCTGGGGCTTGAACTCAGAGCCTGAGATTTCTCAAGGGTAGAGCTCTACCACATTAGCCACAACACCAATACCAGCTTTTTCTATATATGTGGTACTGAGGAATCAAAGTCTGGTCTTAGTGCATGCTAGGCAAGCACTGTACCACTAGACCAATCTCCCAGCCTTCTTTTTTCCTCTTTTTGTGTTTTTATCCTACTTTAAAATAATGACTCAAGCCAGGCACTGGAGGGATGAGATCTGAGGATCGCAGTTCAAAGCCAGGCTAGGCACAAAAGTCTGTGAACCTATCTCCAATTAACCACCAGAAAACTGGAAGTGATGCATTGGCTCAAGTGGTAGAGCACTAGCCTTGAGCTGAAGAGCTCAGGAACTGCCCCCTAGGTCCAGAATTCAAGTCCCATGACCAACAAAAAAAAAAAAAAGAAGAAGAAGAAGAAGAAAGTCGAATGCCTAGTGTCTAAGGCTTGTAGTTGTGTACAAGCCAAGGCTTGCAGTTGTGTACAGTGCCAAGTATAAGGCCCTGATTTCAGTCCTCAGATCTGCAAAAACAAACTAACAAAGAAGAAGAAAGCCTGTCTCTGAAGAGTGAAGAAAATCAGAATCTCATGAAATATTGTCTAGTGGGCAGACCAGTATAATTCCAGTGTCTGTATTTTACCTCAAAGTGACTGACTGATTAGATTGGAAAAATAGATATTCAAGGAAGTTGAAAATATACTTGATTAAGCAGTCTAAAATTAACCATGTATTTATGTTCTTTGATGATCGCAAAGGTACATTTAATTTCATTTAAAGCTATTTTGACCCTTGTAAAAATAGTTACAGCATGATTTTCTTTATTCTTCTCTAAGAAACAGATATTTTAAGTGACTAGATTTTTTTAAGTCGACATGTATAAAAATAAAATTGGAAATAATTATTTTGACAGTTAATGCCCATCAGAATTTATTTGGGAAGAATGTTGTAGTCAAATGTAAAGAAACTGAGTCTGGTCCTGAGTTTTAGACTAACATTTCAAAATATTTCATCCTGGGTCTCTCTAGCCCTTGAGTTTATTATCTGTACAATCATGAATAAATGATCAGATTCAAAGATCCTCCTCAATCAAAAATGTTATGACATTCATGTTTACACTTAATAGCCTAAAGTTCCTTATGATTTTGTAACATAAATACTTTTGAATACTGTCATCTTTACAACTGACCTAGAGTGTTTAGTACAGAAGAGAGCATTGTTTTTTCTCATAAACACACTTGGTAAGCAGCATCCATGCTCAGGACTCTTCTGTCCTCATTACTCTCCTGGTTTCTGCAGCATTGAACATTCAGTCTTCTTTCATCAGATTTAAAGAACACCCACTGACCTTTAGGAGGCAAAACTTCTAAGATATCTTCCAGTGATATCTGACATAGCATCCTATAATGTTCCATTTTTATTTTGTGTGGGGAAAAAATTCAGATTCATCAAATGAAAAGTATGGGGTAGTATAGTTTATAAAGTGATAAACTATACATGTTGGGCAATATACAACAGATCAAAAGAAATACACGAAAAAATGTATGAGATAGAATACCATGTATTTTACAGATATCCAAATCTTGGTTCTATTTGCTACTCAAAGCAGTAGGTTGTGAGAAAATATCACCAACATCTAGCAATGAAATGTTAACTTTAATACCATATAGAAATTAAAAACACTTTAAAAGAAAGGGTAACAGTGACCTCAGTTTCTGAATTTCTAGTGATAACTGGCACATTGTTTAATTGATTTTACTTTTTAAAAGTTAATTTCTTTACTTTTTATTATTAGTCATGTATTGAGGCATTAAAATTAACATAAAGGTGAGGCTAACACATGATCTTTTTATGTCATCTTATTAAAATGAAGCTATTTTTACTACTTTTTAAGAGGCCTATCGGAAAACACAATTTATGTCCTCAAAGTATATTTTGTCAGTTTCAAGTATAATTTTTGCATTCATATTCTTTTATGAATTTTAATGGAGACACTTAAATTGTAATTATTCCTCTCAGCTCAAATGCAGGTAACAAATGGAATTCAATCAGTGTTTGCGCATAATGACCATCATTAAGAGAGAAATAATAATGACATTCTCTCTGCATTAAACTTGCAGACTCTTTACACAATGATCTGAATCCCATTATTGATCTCCATGGAGATATGCAATTGTCACCTATTCTGCATAATATCTGAATGTTAAATACATTTGTTTGGAACAAATATTTTAATGAATCCAGTCAGTTCCACTTAATTAACTATCTGATAACTGAATATTTTTACTTAATAATTCAACTTCGAATATCAAAACTGTTCTATTTTTTATTCAAATGCACTTGAGATAGTCATAGATATTCACTCGAATGTTCATAAAATGTATGTGGAGTTTAAAATTCCCTTTGGCTTTCTTTAGAATATATCCATTAGGGGGACAGTGGAGAGGTATTTTTCATTTGCTTGAAATAATTCTTTCCTTTCACTCTTGTTCAAAATAACCCCTGAAACTTATTTGTAAAAATGTATTTTCTGACCAAAATACTTCTTTTTTTCCATATATTTTATTGTAATTAATAGAAGGGTTACATTATATTCACCAGATAGAAGGTGCATTACTTCACAAACATTGATACCCTTTTTCAAGTATTCTGACCAAAATACTTCTGCCATCAAGCTTCTTTTTACCATGGGACTGTACATAATTTTCACTATTCATATATATATATATACATATACATATACATCTATAGATTTTTAATGTGAGCATTTAATTTGAGGAAATGTTCATATTAGAAGACAATATGAATAAAATACGGAGTTCACATTGTCAGTAATCTTTAAGAAAGCCTTTTAATGAATATTTGGCCCATTATATTTCAAAAATGATTTTAAGATATTATAATGGTGGTAGTGGTAAGTACTTTAATTTAGACCCAAGCCAGTACCAGCACTTTATTTTTAAGTCCTTTTGAACTACTCTATTCCACACAAATTTGCTGAGCATCCCCACCAAGTCTAGCACTGCATTTGACAGTATTGATAACATGCGTTAGACACAAGCTCTGGCCTCAAGAAACTCACATTCATGATAAGATACAGTAAGCTTCCAACGGGTCAAAAATGCTAATTGTTTGAAAGAAGAACCACAAAAGCATGTAGGTGATGGTGAATAATTAAAACAAGGGCCATCAGATTATCTTTGGAAAGATGAAAAACCGATATCTTAAAGGAAAAGCAGAATTCCAGGCCTAAAGTATACAGGAAGCAAGGTTTTAATTTTTTTAAAACAACATAAGAAAAAAGCCTAGGAAAAAAGATATGGAAGTATGGAGATCATTTTGAAGATGGATATCCATCCAGTTCAGTGGGAGTCTCAGTTACAGTGAGCAGAGTAGGAGAAAAAGGTTGTTGTGTTACTTTCATAATTGCAGCTTATTAGATATCCCCTAGACACCAAGCATCTCAACACTTTACTGAAGTCCTTTACTACATCATTATATGGAACAAGAAGTTATGTTTAAAAAGTAGAGAACTGTTCAATATAGTAGGACTACAGTTCTGAACCAAGTCTATAATATTGAAAACCTGAATTCAAAGTAGCTTTGAAATGAAGTTGGAAAGCCCTTAATGAGGTAATTGGAGAAGTTTGAGGGACTGCCTTCAGAACAATGACATATCAGTTGAGTAATTGAGAAGAAAAATTGGGGGTTATAAAATGGGAAGGAAGGGCCATGAGCATAGACTAGTGGTAGTGTGATTGCCAGCCACGCATGAAGCCCTGGGCTCAATTCCCGGGTACCACACACAGAGAAAGCCAGAAGTGCTGTGGTTCAGATGACAGAGTGTTAGCCTTGACCAAAAAGTGTCCAAAGAGAGTGCCCACTTTCTGAGTTTAAGCCCCAGGACTGGCAATAAATAACTATAAATAAATAAATGGGAAGGAAATTAGAAACAGAGATTTAAGGAGAACCTGTAATTATGAGGATATTTTACTAACCAAATGATATTAGAAACAAAAAGCCATCACAGTCCTAAAGCTTTGTGCAAGGGTCAATAGGGCTTAACATTAGTTTGAATAACCATATAGACAAAAAGGTTTATTAGAAGACAAAATAAATGTTTCTTTAACTTCAATCCTCTCTAAGATCCTTTTATGTCTATATCTTAAATTTTAAAGGTATATATATATATATATGTTAAATTAGACACTTTGCATATGGAATTAACTCATAGACTTCAATAATAGAAATCATTCTAGATTATATAGGTAAGCCCAGTGAAGTAATATGAGTCATTAAACATGAAAGACAAAGTCAGACCCCACTGGCTCACACATGTAATACTAGCTATTCATGAGGCTGAGATCTGAGGATTATGGTTTGAAGCTAGCCCAGGCAGTCCATGAGATTATTTATTTATTTATTTATTGCAAGTCCCCAGGCCTGGGCACTGTCTTTGAGCTTTCTCAAGACTGGCACTCTAACTTGAGCCACAGCATCACTTCCAGCTGGCCTTTTTTTCTGTGTATTTGCTACCAAAGAACCAAACCCAGGAATCTGTGCTTGCTAGACAATCACTCTTCTATTGGGCCATACTCCAGTCCTCTATGAGACTCTTCTCTCCAATGAACTACTCAAAAAAAATCCTGAAGTGGCACTGTGGCTCAAGTGGTAGAGCACTAGTTTTGAGCACAGAGAGGGTCAGGGACAGTGTCTAGGCCCCGAGCTGTTCATACCCCATGATAGGTAAAACAAAAGAGAAAGACAAAATCAGATGCCTGGTGGTTCACACGTGTAATTTTAGCCACTCAGAAGGCTGAGATATGAGGACTGAGATTCAAAGCCATTTGGGAAGAAAAATCTCAGAGGCTCTTTAATCAATCACAGAAAAGCCAGAAGTGGAACTATGACTCTAATAGTATAACACTAGCTTTGAGAAACAAAGCTCAAAGGCCCTAAGTTCAACCCCGAGGACTGATCTCAAAGGGAAAGAAATAAAGCATGGGGGAGGGGTTAGGGGTAGCACTGTCAATAGGAATATGAAATGTTAAAAAAGAAAGGCAGATGAGCCAGGCACCATTGGCTCCTGCATGAAATCCTTGCAACTCAGGAGGCTGAGATCTGAAGATCACAGTTTAAAGCTAGTGGGGAAT
Organism: Megascapheus bottae; assembly: GCF_031878675.1. Lineage (NCBI taxonomy): Eukaryota > Metazoa > Chordata > Mammalia > Rodentia > Geomyidae > Megascapheus > Megascapheus bottae. The sequence goes on along the minus strand of NC_143520.1, from coordinate 17,426,398 downwards.
TCTGTGAGACTCATCTCGAGTGATAGAGTACTAGCCTACATGTGAAAAGAAAGAAAAAAGGCAGATGTGTATGAAAATTTAGTGAGCTTCAACTTCTGTAAGTGGCTTTCCAATGAAAGAAAGATGTCCACAAATAGAGAATGCAAGACCTCTAGAAGCTGGCAACAGTCCTCAAATAATGGATGTGGACATAGAAGTGAGAACTTTAAAGAATTAATTTCTACCAAAAATATTAGTGTAGGAAAAAATATGTTTTCTCCTAAACAGTACAACCTACAGACTTGTAAACTGATAAACTTTTGTTGTTTTAAATAGCTAAATTGGTTGCTGCAATAAATAATATTTACATAATATGATTTCAAATATAATAATGTGTTACTGTGTCTGATGCTTAGAAAACACTGAAAGAGATAAACTTTTATTTCTGTTGTTGTAGGATAGACATTAAGGTTAGCCATTTGCCTAAGATTTTTTCAATTCTACCAGGAAGCACAGCTTTGTTTCTGAACTACTTTCCTAATTTCACCCTTTCCATGGCCCAGGCATGAGTTTCAGAAAGGGGGCTCTGAATGTTGGCCTAATTTGAAGACAAAATTAAATTCCCAATACTCATGCTTTTTTTGTGATCTGCCTTGCCAATGAATGATAATGGAAATGCAATGAAGTCTGATTCTTTAAAGAAGCTATATTCCATTCTTCATAATCCCTCCCTCCAACAGAAACATCTCAAATAAACTTCCATTATTAAAGACGTTGCTCTATTTCTAAGTCAAAGAATATCTGTATTGAAGTCACTGATCATGTTATGATTTCTCAAAGGGAGCGATGGGATTAGTGTTTGCTTTACAACTGATATGAAAGATCTAATTTAGGTGTTTAGCACAAGGAGGCAAATGTGATAGTCGTCTATTCCCTTTCCTGGTGATAGTGAGGCTTGAGGTCAGGGGTGCTACAGTGGGTAGGCAGGTCCCTTACCACTTCACCACACTTCCAGTTGCACAACATATTTGAGTGGGCTACATGCTGGTAAGGATACTGATGCCCAGGGCACACCTCCTGTTTTACCATCTTAACCTAGGGTGACCCACTGCTAGAATTGGCACCTCACATGAGGAGCCCCTCTATTTCCAAAGTTTGTTCTGTCTGTGCATTTGGCAAATGGAAATGCAAGGGGATTCTTTTCTTCAAAAGTGTTTTCCAGTGGCAGGTGAGATGTGGTGTAGAATTCATCAGCCCTCTTAGGCTGGATTTAACAGCACTAGACTGAATTTAACAACACTTGGCCTTGGGTTGATTAATGATCATTATTGGTTGCCTTCTTGTCCTGTTTAAGTTCATCAGACATCCATTGCTGTTTCCTTAGTGTGCTTCTCAATGAGTCTGTTTGTACTGGAATCTTTGAAGATTGGCTTCTTATTTCCAACATATCTTTATTTATGGCAGAAGATATTGTTGAAGATAACTACTATGAAGGATTCTAAAATGGCACTCATCCTGTGACACACCTAAGGTTTTTCCTGTATTCCTTTATCAGATTCCCATTCCTGATGAAGGATTAGTTTAGAAAAGAGAAGATGACCTTATCAGTGACAGCAAAATCTGTAACCTAATAATGTTAGAATGCAAGTAAAGCAATGTGTGCAAAATCTCTTCTGCAATACCATTGTAGTTTAGTCAAATAAAATGCATAATTTATAGTCACGGTAAATGCCATTTTAGAAGAAAATAGTGTAATATTAATTTTAAATGAAAATGGCATCATTTTGATTTTTTAAACAGGTATAATAATTTACTAGGTTATTATTGTTACTATAATAATGAAAATAACATCTACTACAAAAAACTATCATTTCACTATAGATCCAGCGTCTAACTGCTTGAACTAAGATGTACATATCCTGAAATATAATCATTGCAATATAGTGAAGATACTGGAGAGTTATAAGACTACCTTTGTACTGAAAAATTTATTGCCTGAATGTAAGGTCTTCATTATATCTACCAAGAAACACAGGAAATGATGAGGAGATTTATTTTATTGGATGTTCTTTAAACCAACAAGGAAGCATCAGTTAGATAAGAGAAAACTATGAAAACTGGAAATAAAAAGTAACTACATTCTACTAGAGGTCCTGATTTTATTTAAACACACACACACACACACACACACACACACACACACACACACACGCACCAGAGTATTTACAACTTGTCAGGTGACTCAAGTTTTAAGAAATGCAAACTTGACAAATTTAAGGAAAGGATACCAAGACCAAAGCCTCTAAAGTGGGAAGTGGTGCAGTCTGCTTGAGAGCCTCTCAAGAGCATAAAATCCTGACTCTACCTATAACAGCAAGTAGTCCCAGGGAGACAGCAACACAGAGTGTGTTTGAAGAGACCAGTGAAGTTGCCTAGGGGAGTAACTCGAAAGATTTCAGATTTTAAAAGCATGTCTTGAATAGATGGAATCTGAGACAGAGAATGAATGTAAAAAAGTGACCTGAAACTGCTATTGTAATTCTAGGAGGTTAAAGCTCAGAATAGCTTCAATTTGCTAAAACCATTAAGGACATCAAAACTTAAAACAAAAATCTTTTGCGGGGATGAGAAATTCAAGGATCTCATAATTATACATACATATAGTAAGGTGAATTTTACGATGTTTCAGTGCCTTCTGGTGGGTCATCCTCCATAGGGAACAATGCTACCCCCCTCCTCCCAGGCACAATGTGTGTTGGCTGTACATTGCCACCTTCTCTCACCCTCCATGTATCATTCTACTCTTTAGGTCCATGATAGGGGAGCAATTGCTCTCTTATTCTCCTGGCATGACAGAAAGAAATGATTGATCTGAGCCAGATTACACTATTGGTTAATAAACAGCTTGATACAATTGCCTTCTGCCAGAGGAATTCATTACTCATTATCTATATACAGCCAAAATTTGTAATAATTTCATTAATAATCCTCCCCACTGAGGTCTGTCTGTTCAGTAAAATGACTGTAAATACTAAAATTCTTATGAATGCATATTGCTTTTTATTTTGGATCAATATCTACATTTTTCAATTTCCTTTCCTGGTACTCAGTTTAATAACAAAGCAAATAGTCTTATGTCTGCATATGCAGTATTTCACCAAACAAAATCTATGTCAGAAAAACTTTTCAACATAAATAATGGCATGATGAATGAGTAATCAGTGTTGGGAACATTGACAAGAAAAGCAACCACAAGTTTCATACACAAATAAAACATGAAAGTTATAAGAGCATTTATATCTTTCATGTTAAAATTTAACTTGTGAAATTATAGTTACAACATCAGAATTATATTATAAGATACTAAATGAATTATATATGGCTTTACTCAACACTTTTTTGTGAAAACTGAATAACTTCAGGAAACTATAGGTGAGTAAAAAATAAAATACCTGACAAAGGCAGGACTATGAGATTTCTGTGGTTATTATATAAATTACCACAAACTGAGTGTCTTGAAGAGAAATCTGTTCTTTTAGAATTCTGTAAAGCAGATGCCCTACATCTAGGTACGAGTAGGGATGGATGCTTCTGGAAACTTTATGATATGTGGAAGTTCCATTCTTCCTTGTAGCTTCTAGTCATGATGGAGAAGCTTCAATCTCTTTTTGGCTTGAAGGTTTATAAACCCAGTCACTCTCTTCTGTCTTTGTCCCTATGTCTTGTTTCTGTCCTTAAAATAATTTTTATGAAAGCCATAAATTATTGACTTTAGAAATATCCATAAGGTAAAACAATCTTATCTTGAGATCTTTAGTTTAGCACCTGTGTAAGATTTCTATGATGAAGAATGTACACTATTCAGGGAAGGCTTATGTTTGTAATTTAACTTGCTATAGAAGTAATTCATTCTAGTTCATTATGATATCCTTAGGATCTAGACCAGAACCTTTTTGTAGTAAGTGATCAATGAAAATTAGTCAAATGAATTTTCAACATGCTCGATGATGAGTAAGGCACTCAGGTTATAACAAATGATTTATTTCTTAAGTATGAGTTCTCTTCCTAACGTACAAGTTTCTTTAGGGTAAAAGTTTTCCTTTATTGTGTTTATACACTTCGGGATAATTCAAAAGCACACTGAGTAACTTGCAATGCACAATTAGTTGGTTAAAGGCACATTTAGCATCATTGTTGATTTGGTTTATCTCACTATGTTAGTGTGCTGATCCTTTTTTTCTGTCTTCTGGAAGAAATATTTTTGTTGAAAGTAGAGCATGTGTTTCTGTCTAGTGAAGTAGTAATTTGTTTAGAGATACATGGATGCATTACCAAACTGTGTATATCCAATGCCATGTATAAGCTAACATTAATGTTTAGTGATGGAATTTATTATTAACAAAAGTGTACTGGAGTTGTAGTTTCTACTATTTCTCTGATAAAAACTTATGGTTCTTTAAATCTGAAAATTCAAGAATCTGATAAAAGGAAAGGCGATAGAGCCTAGCAGCTATTTCAATATTTTTATCCATGAATATTTGCTAAAAATGCCAAATGGCACAATTAGGCAACTTAAATTCATATAAAATAAAGTCATTCATTCAATAGTCTATTCACTGCATAATCCACAATGTATGAATGAAAAAAAAGTACCCATGTCCAATAGAACTGATAGAGGATCACCTTGTTTTTGTTTGTTTTACACAATAATCATTTAGTTATTTAATTACATAGTCAGTTAAGGGTATAAAGACATGTTTAGGGTGATAATTCTATGATACTACACTTCTCTCATTAACAAAGCCTCTCCAGAACACAAGAGATCGAAAATAATATACAGAAGTTGATATTGGGGCAGGAAAAGGGAAGATGGTGGAGGTTCAGTGTGAGTCTTTCTGAGCTCCTGCCAACATACCAGTTCTGACAGTGTATGGGAAAAATTCATACCTCAAATCAATCCTAAGTAAGCTTTAGCGATACAGAGATCTCAGAGAGGAGAAAGGCAAAAAAACGACACAAGAAGACAGCGTAGAGAGGTGGTAGCTGCAGAGCAGCCACGGACAAAAAGCTTCTCTTTGCAATCAGAGCAGACAGCGCTTCTTGGTGAAGCCGACCTGCTGGCTGCAGACAGAGCCACACAGAGCCTGCAGGAGCCCAGAGCTGACACCCGGCCATGCATGGACCTGCCAGCTTCACAGAACCGGAGAATCCAGCAATTTGTGAGTAGCTCTGAGGAGAAGTTTCCACTTCTGCTCTTGGAACAGCATTGGGAGGGTATCCCTTCCCTCATCAGCTGAGAGCAGCGCCATCTTGACTGCTGGCAAATACCCAGCCAAAGCAATTGTAACCCGAGAGGTGGTGCTGGCAGCTCCATCATTCTAACGGGCAAAGGATTTCCCAGAGATACCTTAACCGGAAATCTGGTCCCAGAGCTGCTGAAGTCCATCCCCTGAGCTGGCCATAGGCCTGGTAAACAAAGCCGCCTGTGACAGCTTCATTTTCCCAATCACGCAATTGGATCCAAAAAAAATGCAAAGCCAAATCACAAGAGAAAAGACTGAAGTGTTTGGATCATGAATTTAGTGGAGACACAAGTTTCCTATCCTGCCCCCCTCCCCCCAAAAAAACCCTGAAAAAATACCCTTTTTTTTGTTGTTGTTCTTTGTATTTTTTTTTCTAACACTTTTCATTTGCATTTTTAGGTGTTCTTATTTTTTCTTTCCCATTTTACTTACACTTTTTTTTATGTTATATTTCTTTTTATCTCTCTCTCTCTCTTTTTATCCCCGCATTTGTTCTGTCACTGTGGTCATTCCTAGAAACATAGTGCCAGCTCTGAGTACAGTCTGAATACGAATGATACCTACATTGATACAGTCACCTGCTTCTTAATCTCCTGGTTCTCAACCCTAGTATTTCTTGGGTAAGAATTCACAATAGTGCGGAATCTCCCCCCACCTTTCTCTTTTTTTTGTTTTTGTTTTTTTTCTTTTGATTTTGTTTTGTTTTTCTATTTTTTGTTTTATTTTATGTTCTTTTTATTTTGTTTTGTTTCTTTTTAAAATTTTTATCATTGAAATCTCCTATATCTACCTCTCTCTTTATTCTACATATTCTTCTTATTACTCCACTTATTTTCATAAGTTTTATCTAATTTTTTCTAAACTTTTCACTCAAACATCCTATTTGTCTATCACCTCAGGTCAGTTATCCTTACGCTATACCTTTTCTTCATTATTATAATAATCATACACTTCTACATTATTCTTTCCTTTCCTCCCCTGTTGTCTCCCATACTACTTTTCTATCTCTGGTCCTATATTCATCCTTCAACGCTTAAAATGCATGTATCTACATTTGATGGTTGTTGAACAATACTATAAATCTAGGTGTTCAATTATTCTCTAGGTAAAGAGGGACTTAAATACAACACAGATTGGATTGAGGGCCTCATTGTCTTGGTCAAAAATCAGTAATCAGGTTGTATTAGATTTGTCTGTAAGTACAAAAAGGAAAGAGAGAGTGATAATACCAATCAAAAATTGTGAACATCTACTGTCAGTCAACTAAAGAGGTCTAGGTTGGTTATATCTGAAAAATTATAATCTTGTTTAGTATTAATCTTGCTCCCATTTTCAAAGGGGCAGAACAAGAAACTCAAGAAAAATGTCAAATCAAGGAATAGCATCTCCCACCCAATATAAACAGGCAATGGAGCAATCAATGGCAAAACTAGAGGAGAGTCCTCCAAATGCCATACAAATGCAATTGATAAATATAATTAATGAAAAGTATAAAAACATACAGAAAGAAATGAGGAGGGAAGACATAGCTAAACAACAGGAAACCATAAACAAGGTAACATGTGAAAAAGAGGAAGCCATAATAAAGGTTTTTCAAAGAAAAATGGATGAATTCATAGAATCTACAAGCAAAAAGGGGACTGAACTCCAGCAAATGTCCAAAGAGAATAAAGCTACTGAGCTAACCACTCAAAAGGAAATCAAGGAGTTAAAGAAATCCATACATGATCTAAAACAAGAGATGCGAGGCATCAAAAATAAGCAATTAGAAGCAAGGGAGATGAAGAATAAAGTAGAAAGCTTCAATGGCAGGTTAGACAATGCAGTAAAGAGAATTTCCGGGGTTGAAGACAACTTAATTGTTATAGAGAAAGAACAGAAAATGGTTCAAACCAAATGTAGGAAATATGAGAGATCGCTTCAGGAGGTCCAAGATACAATTAGGAAGCCTTATTTAAGGCTAATTGGTATTGAGGAGGGTCTGGAGAAAGAGGTGAATGGTATTGGAAATATACTTCAGGGAATCATCTCACAGAACTCCCCAAATATCCAGAAGGACAGGCCCATCCAGATACAAGAAGCTTTTAGAACCCCAAACAGACCTGACCAGAAGAGGAGATCCCACTGCCACATTATAATCCATACAGGATCAATAGAGACCAAAGAAAGGATCCTAAAGGCAGCCAGGGAGAAGAGAATGATCACCTACAAAGGCAAACCAATCAGAATAACCACAGATTTCTCAGCAGAGACCATGCAAGCAAGAAGAGATTGGAAGGATATATGTCATGCTCTTAAGTCAAATAACCAACCAAGAATACTGTATCCAGCTAAGCTCTCATTCATAACTGAGGGAACAATAAAAAACATCCCATTCCAGTTAAAAGCTGCAACATTTTGTAGCAACCAAACCAACATTACAGAAAATTCTCAAAGATGTTCTACACCTGGAAAACCAACACAAATGTAATACAGAGAGAGAAATGACAACTAAAAATCATACCATCTGAGTACCACAAAAATTGTCAAGACACAGGCCCTAATGAAAGCTTTTAAAAATGGCAGGAACTAATAAATATTTCTCAACCCTCACTCTCAGTATCAGTGGAATTAACATCTCCAATTAAATGGCATAGACTGTCTACATAGATCAAAAAGCAAAATCCATTTTTCTGCTGTCTTCAAGAGACACATCTTGCTCACAAAAACAAACATTTTTTTGAAAGTGGGGGGTTGGAATAAAATTTATTAAGCTAACGGTCCCCATTAACAGTCTGGAGTTGCTATCCTCATATCAGATAAAATAGACTTCAAACAAAAATTAGTGAGAAAAGAAAAAGAAGGTTACTACATACTAATAAAGGGATCTCTCTTCCAGGAGGCCAAAACCATCTTTAATATCTACACACCTAATCCCAGAGCATGGAAATTCATCAAGCAAACTTTACTTTCACTGAAACCATACATAGATCAAAACACAGTGATTGTTGGTGAGTTTAACACACCACTCTCACCTATGGACACATAAACCAGGCAAAAACTCAACAGAGAAAACTTAGAATTGAACAACTGTACAGACCAACTAGATCTAACAGATATCTGCAGATTATTTCACCTAGCAACAACACAATAAATGTTTTTTCAGCAAGACATGGAACATTTTCAAAAATAGACCACATATTAAGGTATAAAACAAACCTGGGCAGATTCAGAAACACTGAAATTATTCCCTGCACTCTCTCGGACCACAAAGGCATCAAATTGGAACTGAATACCCATCTCCACCAACGAAAACACTGTAACTCATGGAGATTGAACAACACATTGTTGAATCAACCATGGGTCAACGAGATCAGAACAGAGTAAGGACAAAAATCACATGATTGTCTCAATAGATGCAGAAAAAAACATTTGACAAGATTCAACACCCCTTTATGTTAAAAGCTCTGGAGAAACTAGGAATCCATGCAACATTCCACAGTATAATAGAGGCTGTGTATGACAAACCCACAGGTAGTATTATACTTAATGGTGAAAAGCTAAAGCTATTCCCTCTAAAATCAGGAATGAGACAAGGATGCCCACTCTCTCCACTCCTCTTTAACATAGTATTAGAATTCCTAGCCAGAACAATAAGGCAAGAAGCAAGCATAAAGGGGATCCAAATAGGGAATGAGGGAGTAAAACTTTCCTTCTTTGCAGATGACATGATTCTATACTTATAGAACCCAATAGACTCCACTCCCAAGCTCCTTGAGCTGATTCAAAACTTTGGAAGGGTAGCAGGATGTAAAATTATCCCACAAAAATCAACTGCCTTCCTCTATGCAAACAGTGAGAGGAACTAGGCAACAGTCAGGAAAACAACTCCTTTTGCAATAGCCCCAAAGAAAATAAGTACCTTGGAATTATCTTAACTAAGAATATGAAGGACTTTTCTGATGAAAACTTTAAAACCCTGAAAAAGGCAATTAAAGCAGAACTGAGGAAATGTTAAAATCTCCCATGCTCCTGGATTGGAAGAATCAATATGGTGAAAATGACAATCTTTCCAAGGGCTGTCTACAAATTCAATGCAATACCCATCAATATACCAATGTCATTCTTTAAAGAAATAGAAGAGGCAATCCAAAATTTCATATGGACTAATAAAAGAACCTGTATAGCAAACACACTCCTTAGCAGAAAGAACAGCACAGGAGGAATTTCTATATCAAACTTTAGATTCTATTACAGAGCTATAATTATCAAAACAGCTTGGTACTGGCACAAGAAGAGGCCTGAAGACCAATGGAATAGATCTGAGGACCCAGACATTAAACCACAAACCTATGGCCACCTAATCTTTGACAATATAGAATGGAAGAAAGATAGCCTCTTCAACAAGTTGTGCTGGCAGAACTGGTTAAGCACCTGCAGAAAACTAAAGTTGGATCCTTCTCTCTCACCCTGCTCTGGAATTAAACCCCAAATGGATCAAAGACCTCGAGGTAAAAGCCGACATACTGAAAACTTTACAAGAAGGAATAGGAGATACACTAAGCCTCCATGGCACAGGTCAAAACTTTCTTAATAAAGGCCAAGAAACACAACAAATCAGAGAAAGTCTGGATAATTAGTACTGCATTAAACTGCAGAGCTTCTGTCTGGCAAAGGACAAGCTAGTAAATTAAATAGGAAGCCTACAGATTGGGAGAAAATCTTCACTAACCATACAATGGACAAAGGCCTCACATCTAAAATATATCGCAGCTCAAAAATTGAATCACTCCAAAACTAATCTCCAAAGTAACAACAATCCCATTAAAAGATGAGCCAAAGACTTATAGAGAGTCTTCTCTGAAAAAGAAACAAAAATGGCCTATAGACACTCCTGAAGAAATGCTCAACATCTCTGGTCATAAAAGAAATGCAAATCAAAACAACTCTAAGATTCCACCTCACTCCAGTTAGAATGGCCAGGATCAAAAAATCTATTAAGAACAGATGCTGGATGGCATATGGCCAGGAGGGATCACTACTACACTGTTGGTGGGAGTGAAAACTCATTCAACCACTATGGAAAGCAGTATGCCAGTTCCTCAAGAGACTAAACATAGAGCTCCCCTGTGACCCAGCAATTCCACTACTTAGCATTTACCCAGTCATCCAGAAACAAGGACACACTAAATCCACTAACACCATGATGTTCATTGCATACTATTTACCATAGCAAAGGTTTGGAACCAACCTAGATGTCCCTCAGTTTATGAGTGGATTAACAAGATGTGGTATTTATACACAATGGAATTCTATGCTTCTGTCAGGAATAACGACATCGCCCCATTTGTAAGGAAATGGAAAGACTTAGAAATAATTATATTAAGTGAAGTAAGTCAAACTCAAGGGAACATAGGCTCAATGGTTTCCCTCATTTTTCATAATCAGTAGAAACCTTGGGCTCTCATAGCAGAGATTTACAATAGAGAAAAACCTAGATACATAATGCCATACAGTGTTATGCTAAATGAAAGAACCCCTACGATATAAAATCAATAGCCATATAATGAGTGATTTTTGTCCTTAATGTTCTATGTTATCTCTCATCTCTTTTGCTGTCCCTTGGTTATCTCATATTTTTACAGTATTTCACTTTGTTAGCTGATATATTGGATAAATGCATATTAGGTTATTTGAAATTGGATAGGGGTAAAACAAGATGAGGAGTGTGGGTGGGTGGAGGGAAATGGGGACCAAGACATGAGAAAAGGTATCAATGTATGTGAAGTAATGCACCTTCTATCTGGTGAATATAATGTAACCCTTCTATTAATTACAGTAAAAATATATGGAAAAAAATAAGTTGATATTGGTTGCCTGATATCCCTTGTTATCTTTCTAATTCCTTTTATACCTTAGATATATAAGTATAGTGCTGTTTTTGCCAATACCCATTTTATTCAATCTCTGTATAGCATCAGCATCAATCTTTCCCTTTTATGTGCTCTTTATCACGGGAAGAGTGTCTTTGACATCCTTAAGATAAAGAATTTAAATAAAAGAAAGTTAACTTTGTCAATAACCAAATGTTCTCTCTATCTATCTCACACACTTGTACATAAAGTTACTGATTCAGTATAAGAAATATTATATCTTTATGTATTTATTCAGTCTTCTTTAGAAAACATCAATTATTGAAAGATTTATTCATAGACCACTACCCAACATTCAAAGTAAAATGAACTAAATAAGGAATTATTTTTAAGTGTGAGAAAAAGATGTAAACCTATTATGGACCAAGTAATTGGTTGCCAAGGTCATAGACATGATTTTTACCAAAGACTTACATTTCTGAGAATAGCATCCAGATGCTTTCTTACGTATGGGTGTCATTATTTTTAGTAAAAGAAACCTTTTCACCCTTAGTCATGTCAAAACGCAAAGAATTCCATAAATCAGTATCAGGTTTGTTTTTAGTTCTAAATACTTGATAGTTATGTTCTGTAAACTCGTTTTCAGAAGGAGGAATTATATGGGAAAAAGTGCTCTGCTCTTTTCTGCTTTCCTTTCCTCTACATTTTGATATTTCTTTTATGTTGGCCAGTGAAATTGAATCATTTTGTTTAATTTTTATTGCTAGTCAGTTTAATAGAACAAAACTAAAGTACAGCAATTCAACAGAAAACATGCTAAGAAGTGTCTAAAACCAGACTTTTAAACAAATGTATACACTATTGCTATCAAGTTTACAAAGGTTAAAAAAAGTTGTATTAATTAATTCTGAGGGTATGGTCTTTTTGCATTGAGAACTGCAGACAAACTTGAAATTCCCTGATAATCTTGGACTCACAAATATAAACATTTGATTGTATTGATTCATAAGCACATGACAGCCTGTCTGCTTTTAGTTATTTTGTAATTAGAAGGTGCAGATTTGACATCAAAAATGTCAAATCTGTAGTTCCAAATCCATCATAACTGTGCACCATGGTTGGATGCAATTGAGACTAAATATTCTAAAAATAAAGAGAGAAAGAACAAACAAATCAAGTGTAAGCTCTTGTGTATACACAACAGATCAATACACTAACCAACACTGAGGGTGTGACAAGTTTCTTCCTCTGACCAGCCTAGAAATGGCAAACTCTATACTTAAAAGAATTGCTTACCAAATTCCCCAAACAAACTAATAACTACTACTTTTCCCTTTTACCTATGATCTGGGTGATCATGCAAATTCAGATTGAACCAACCATGTAAGTATGTGTTACTTGGCCAATAAAATTAATATCTGTACCATTTGTCTTGTATATAAGTTTATCTGATTCAGGGAAGTAAAGGGGAAATCACAAAAATGGTGAGACAAATGGGAACCAATTCATCAGTGATACTAGATACTATGTTGGAAATTAACTTTGCAACTTGGAGGGGAGTGGAGTCAGGGAGGGAATGGGGTAAAATGAGAGAGTAACATTATTCAGAAAGAAATGTCCTTATTACCTTGCTTGGGTAACTGTAACCTCCTCTGTATATCACCTTTACAATAAAATTTCTATAGCTTTTTCCCTTTTTTATTTTATTTATTTTATTTTTTTATTGTATTTAATAAAAGGGTAACATGATATTTGCCAGATAGAAGGTGCATTAATTAACATACATTGATACCCTTCCACATGTCTTAGTCCCATTACCCTCCCCCCCACCCCCCTCTTGGTTTTCCCCCCCTTCCCTGTCCAATTTCAAGTAACCAAATACAAATGTATCCAATATATCAGATAACAAAGTGAGATATTGTGTCAATATGAGATAACAAAGGAACAGCAAAAGAGATGAGATAACATAGCACATTAAGGACAGCAATCATTCATTATATGGCTTTTGTTTCAATATCCTAGAGGTCCATTCAATTAGCTTCATATTATATGGGCTTAACTGCCTTCCTCTAAGCCAACAGTGAGAGTAACGAGGCAACAATCAGGAAGACAACTCCTTTCACAATAGCCTCAAAGAAAATAAAGTACCTAGGAATTAGCTTAACTAAGAATGTAAAGGACCTTTTTGATGAAAACTTTAAAACCCTGAAAAAGGAAATTAAAGCAGAACTAAGGAAATGGAAAAACCTCCCATGCTCCTGGATTGGAAGAATCAACCTCGTGAAAATGACAATCTTGCCAAGGGCTATCTACAAATTCAGCTTTTTCCCTTTTTGTAAGAAAGTTGGTAGTCATTATATTTTTGTCCTGTTTATTTCTGTGAGTTCACTTTCTGCAATTTCAGTTACCTGAAATCAAACGTGATCTAAAAATATCAGATGAAAAAATGAAAAATAAACCCCAGAAATTAACAGTTCATTAAATTTTAAATTGCATATCATCCTGAGTGGTAGGATGAAATCTTGGACCAACCCACTCTGTCCCAATTGGGGTTGCTACTTAGTAGTGGTCTTAGATTTCAGATGTACTATTGCATTATCACAATGATTCCATTCAAGTAACACTTATGCCACAGAAAGATGCTCTCACAAGTCTTCATCATAACCTCACTTCATGCTATCACATAGGCATTTTATCAACTCAAGTCATTACAACAGTAAGAGTATAGCATCACATGAAGTTTGAAACATGAGTCAAAAATTTACAATTATTTCATTTTATTGTTTGTTATTATTGTTAATATTTTACTGTTATTAATTTATACACTAAACTTACCATCGATACTTATATAGGTGTGGAAAAAAAAGAGTATATATTGTATATAATACAATCTGTGATTCCAGATAGTCATTAAGTAATTGTAAAGTATTTTTTCTGTATTATGTTACAGTTCTCCTGCATGACTTTATGATCACAATATAGAAAATCAGAAGCCCCAAACTCCTAGCTTCTATCCTCAAAATTTAGAATTGTAATATATAGAGAAAAATAATTGTTATTTCTGTTTTAAAGCTTCTTTCAAATATATGTCTGTATGTTTTAAAAAATGATTTGGGATATTTTATATTATGTTTTTGTACTTTAGATCTTATGAACATTTCTCCAAAGTTTAAATACACTCCTAAAATATAATTTTTAAATTATGCCTACATTTACTTCTATGAACTTAATTAACCATTAAAAATTAATTTATCATAGTAGTTTGTCATTGGTGGAAGTTTTGGCTATTTTTATTGCTACTTTTTCCAACTGAAATTGGACAGGGAAGGGGGGAAAACCAAGAGGGGGGTGGGGGGGAGGGTAATGGGGACCAAGACATGTGGAAGGGTATCAATGTATGTGAATTAATGCACCTTCTATCTGGCAAATATCATGTAACCCTTTATTAATTACAATAAAAAATAAAAAAGAACACAACTGTATTTTTTAAATTGTGACAAAATGAATTTTATTACTATTACTTTGATCCTCTATTCTTTTCTTTAAAAACTGCTATTGTAAAGGTGATGTATAGTGGGATTGCAGTTACATAAGACAGGCAATAAGTATACTTCTTTTTGAACAGTGTCACCTTTTCATTTTCTTCCAGTTTTTCCCTTCTAACTCCCTTCCTCCAAGTGCTCTGTAGTTTATTTTCCAGCTGTCCTTTCCAGAATGATTGAATAATTTACACTCTCATCACCAACAATGGAAGAGACAGCAATGATGGACAAGAAATATACTCACTATATTTCATATGTAACTTTGATGATAAGACATTGACAAAGGATGAAACTATGTAACAGCAATATTCACATGACAATATGTTGTAAATGGACTTAAAAACTCAGGAAGGTGTGAGGGGTAAAGAGAGAGAAATACATGGGAAAGGGTAACAATGTTTCAGAAGTAATGTACTCAGTATCTGATGAATGTGACTGTAACCCCTCTATATATCACCCTGACAATAAAAAACAAGCAAACAAATAAACAAAACCCACCAGTCTAGAAGTGTTCACTTTGGTCACAATCCTACCAGCATTTGTAATGGTTACTTTTCTTAATAATGGCCATTCCAATTGGGCTGAGGTAGAATCTCAATGATGTTTTGATTTACATTTCTTTTATGGACAGAGATGTTGAACATTTATTTCTTCGTGTGTTTGTTGGTCATTTTTACCTTTTTTTTAAATGAAAAGTCTCTCTTTAGGTTTTTAGCCCATTTTAACAAGATAAATACAAAGCATACAGAATGGGAGAAGATGTTATTCGCTTTCCATTAAATAAGAGCCTCATAGCTATAAAAAACACTAGCATCTAACAGAGATTTAACTCAGACCTCTGAGTAATTTTTCAGGCTTTTACAGAAAAGTTACTGAAGAGCATGAAAAAAATGCATCATCTTCAAGGGACATGTGCTTTTGGATGACAAATAGCTGTCCAATTTTTCCCCTCATAGAAATGTTGGGTAATGCCAGGACCAAATGAATTTTTAATTGCATATTTATGAAGAAATTATATTGAATAGCTGTGTTCATTTGAATTTCTTTAATTAGCAATGCAACTTGAATATTTTTAAAATATATTAATAACTTGAATGTCTCCATTGTAGTTTTTTGTTAACTTTTCTTTGTTTTTGTTGTTAATTTTTCTTTGCTAATTTTTTTCTTTTTTTCCATTTATTTTTTTTATTTTTTTTAATTTTTTATTGTAATTAGTAAAAGGGTTACATGAAACTTTACCTTTTGAGCAATTGCTCAAAAACTACGTACATATGACCATTTAAGATGATAAGTTAAATGAACTCCAGGACCTGGAAACAAGAGGTTTTTATCTTCGTCGTAGATGTTTTCAATGTACTATGTGTAGTTGTTTCTTTTTTCTCTTCTTTTCCCCCCTATGGTTTATTCACTATTTTCACTGTATCTGATTTTGGTACTTGGTACATTGTATACATGTTTATCGGAATTAGGGAAGGGAAGAGGAGCAACAGAATGGTGAGACAAGGAAAAAGGGTGAACCAATATAACAGTGATACACACATGACAATATGTTTTACAACTTGGAGGAGCATGGAGGGAGGAAAAGTGGGAGAAAAACAAGGGTAGAATAACAATGTCCAAAAAGAAATGTACAGGCTAACTTATGTAACTCTAACTTCTCTGTATATGACAATAAAATTAAATTAAAAAAGAGAAAGTTTGGATTTATTTAACAGCATTCTCTAATAGGTTTGAAAACACATTTTCTATAAGTCTTATGTTTATATTGCTTCTATTTATGGCATTTTTTATGTTTACATGCTATGTGTATTGATATTTTATAGACAATACTCTTCATTGTTTTTGTTATTTCTTTTTCTTCATAATATAGAAAGTCTTCCCACCTAATGTTTCCATCATATGTTAAAGAAACAATTCATCTATATTTTATTCTAACACCTAATGGTTTATGTATTTAATGCTATTATCCATCATTAATATATTTTGACAGGTAGTGGGAAGTACAGGTCTAACTTTAATCTCAACATTTTTTCAAATAATTAACTTATTCTTACAGTATGATTTATTGAATAACCAGCCCACTCCTTTTAGGTCTGAAATGTCAGTTATTATGTACATTATTAATTGCATGCATATGTATTAGAAAAATCTATCTTTTTGCTAACCTACATTGTTTTAAAAATATGACAACCTGTTTTTATCCAATAGTAAAAGTTCTTTCCTTTTATAATCTTTAAAATTTTTAGTGTTTACCCCATTTGAGCACCTATTTATAATCTAAAAACTTTTTATGAAGTTTAAAAAGAAGTGAGATGACTTACATTTCTATTATCAGTAGGGAAATGGCATTATCAATAAAGATTTTTCTTAAAATCTAGTATCTGCATCCATAGTCAGATTCTTCATTGTTTCTTAGGAGCCATCTTTTGTGAATTCGTACTCCTTCCCTGTATACTTTTCAAGAATAAGTATGTATGTGGTCCTAGAAGAAAAGAGTGAAATGGAATGTTAAGTTCAAGCAGCCAAACTTATTTAGGATATTTTTATTTCATTTCGGTCTGAGGTACCTTCAAAACTCTAAAATCATTGAATCTTCTCACTTTTCATGATTTTTTTTTTAACTTGGTGCAATAAAAACCAACTCTATTGACATGGGAAGCTGACAGTAGGAGGACATTTTCTCAGATGTATGTATCTAATTGTGGCACAATATAAAGGTATTCAAAATTAAGCTATGTCAGAATTTGTTTTGAATATATCTGTTAATAAATATTCATTAGTAACCTTCTGAATGCTCAGCAATATGATGTTGCACACACTGGAAATAAAAGGAAACCATGTCAAATGCATTTCCCAAAGCTTAGAATGCTAAAAAAAAATAGAGATTAAGTATTACAACTATGAAGCAATACCTGCTAATTGGAAAAGAAAGCTGAACCCTTGTTCAGATCTCTCAGATATTGCCTTAAATATAATCAATTTTAATATCAGTTAGAATCCAATATTATGTGAGTCACCATATGATCGGTAGGTGATAGCATTACCTGTGAAGTAATTGTGCTAAAAATATTTAAGAAGAATTTAATCAAACCCTTTGAACTGTTCTCTAAATTTTAAAGCGTAATCAAAGTTTTAAAAACTTTCATGAGTTAGCAGGCAGTTAAATTCATGTTATGAAATATTGCTAATACTTATAGTTATAAATTTTAAAAAGGCTTTTTGTTTAAGGAGTGAATGTTCTTTGATAAAAAGAACATCTAAAGAATTAAAATGGAATGTAACCAAAGCTGCGTATGTATGTATGTATGTATGTATGTATGTATGTATGTATGTATGTATGCATGCATGCATATATGTATGCACTGAAATTGACTGAGTTCTTTGGTTAATACAGCCAGTTCTTTAACTTACTTAGGATAACTAAGCAGATTATATTGTTGATTTGATTCTGTGGATGGTACTGGGCCTAGAGGGACTATCTTTACTCTTAGAAAGGTGTGCTGATGCAATGGTGTTCATTGCAGCACTATTTACAATAGCAAAGATATGGGACCAACCCAGATGCCTCTCAGTAGATGATTAGATCAAGAAGATGAGGTATTCATACACCCCTCCCATTTCTAAGGAAATGAAAGAGTTGAAAAAAATCATATTAAATGAACATAGGCTCAATGGTTTCTGTCATTTTTAATAATTAGTACACATCAAGGACTCTTCTAGCAGAGAATTACAATAGCTCAAAACCTAGTTGTATAAGGTCATATAGAATGAGACTAAATGAAAGGAACCCTGGGATATGGAAACAAGAGCTTTATCTTGTGTGATTGTTGTTCTTAATGCATTGTTATTTCTCTTCCTTTTTTTTGTCCTATGGTTAATCTCATATTGTTACTGTATCTGACTTTGTTACCTGGTGTATTGTATATACATTTATTTGTTTATTTGAAATAGGAAAGGGAAGGGGGAAAAACAAGATGAGTGGGAGGGGTTTGGAGAGGGAAATGGTAGCAAAAACCTGAGAAGGGGTACAAATGTGTGAGAAGTTATACACTTACTATCTGATGAATGTAACTGTAACCCCTATACATTATCCCGACAATTAAAAAAAAAAGTGTGCTGATGTACTTAGGGATAATGTATCCATGTGTATAAGTGACTTTGAAGTGGTTTAACAAAGAGAAGATAAAGGAAATTTATTAATGCATTCCAGCCATAGATGCATAAATAGTGATTTTATTATTCTGCTCTTTTTTCTATGTATTTAAAATTGTAAGAAAAAAAGAAAAGTAGCTCAATGTTAGTCACTGACCAATTAATCAAAAGGAACCATTCATGCGAGCTAAATAAAATAGAGTCAAAGTTGAATAGATAGACTAAAACAGAAAGCAGTCATGTATTAAAGGGCCAAGTAATATAAACAAAAGCTAAGCAACTAAAATGACAATGACACGACACTTTTGACTTACCTCATTTTGCATTTAATTTAGACTGTCTCATATCAATATCAGTTTTCTTCCAAATGAGAACACTTCCATGTTCAGTGGGAGAATTTTGGAATTTCTTTAAACATACTCTTTTAAGTAATATACATCAGTACATTCTTTGTCAGTTCTCTCATCAATTTTTACTTTAAAGATTATTTTACAGATCCGCATAGAAGTATGCTTCTTATTTATAAAACAACAAAAAAATCACTGCCTATATGGCCATCTACTTTTTATTATGTCTTACAAATATTTTATAACTAAAATACTAATAATCTATAAGTCAAAGCATTTAGGGTTATGACTTTGGGGTCTGATGATTTAATAAAACACATCAAAGTTTATTGATGCTTTAATAAAATACATCAAAGTTTATAATAAGATTTTTAATGTTGCTAAACCGTACTGCCTGTGGAACTTCCTGCTTCCTTTCCCAAATTCTTCTGTATCCCAGTTACAAATAATCATAATGATAGCTCTGCACTCAGTTTCATGACTTCTGAATAATAGTGGTCCCTAGCACTTACACTGTATTTGGTTTTCCATTTTCACATGCTTTGCAATCAGTGACTAGCTGAGCTCCCTTACCGGTGAAATTTATTTCTTGATGACACAAGGAACAGGTTCCTGGCATCTGGCTATGACCACTCTTGCTGCCATAGAACACAGAAAATCAGTGCTGTGGATTGAGGAGGAGGTTAGGGGGTCAGTATATAGTGCCCATTTTTGACTCTGCACTTTATTTTTGCACATCCTGGTTTAAGACATGCAATTGCTCACTGTACCTTTCAACACCTATAGGAAAAGATGTATGGAATATACCCTGAAAAAGTGAGAAGCTCAACTCCACAATAAGTAGGATGCTCTAAATTACAATAGGACTTTGGTGCCTGAGAACTTTGTTCACAGAGGTTTATTCAGTAGTTCTCCAATCTTGGTGTGGGACTTCTACTAACAGACTACCTGTTTGAAACTACATGATGAATAAAAACATTGTCAGTACATTTTCATCCAATAATCATACCCTCCTTAAATGTCAATAGTTGTAGGAAAAGCAATACATCACATGCTTAAACCAAGGTCATGGCACTAAGTAAACTCTATGCTTCCTATATATTACAGTCATTGTGAATACTTCTAATGATTACAAATAATAAATAACAAGAATTTCTAATGATATATGTGATACACTTTTTTATAATCAAATGGACAGTCTCCATTTATTTAATATTTTTTGTTTGTTTTGTCCTGGGGCTTAAACTTTGGGCCTGGGTGTTGTCCCTGAGCTCTTCAGCTTGTCTACCATCCTACTCCTGAGCCACAACACTACTTCCAATTTTCTGGTAGTTAATTGGAGATGAGTCTCATGGACTTTAGTGCCAGGGCTAGTTTTGAACTGCTATCCTCATATCTTAGAATCCTGAGTAGCTAGGATTGCAGGTTAGAGCCATCACACCTGCCCAGCTTACTTAGTATTATTCTATTCTGTTTTAGTGTATCAGGTTAAATTGCATCTGTTAACGAAGAAAAAATGAAGACAATACTGAAGAAGAATAGATGATAGTTGTAATATCAATAGTAGATATTGTCAGATAAGGTAGACATGTTTATCTGGATATTTTCAATGTGTATATGACTGTTTCTTCTTTTGTGATAGATGTTTTCAGAGTTACAATATTTGTCTTTAGTGGAATTCCTGTTCATATCTCATCTTTACTTTCTTATTCTGAAAAATATCATATGAAGATATTTTAGTTGGAAAAGTTCTACTATGCAATCATAAATAATTAAGGATGATAATATTTACTTTCTTTCTTTTCTTTTTTGTGTGGCTTGAACTGTGGGCCTGGACGTTGCCCCTGAGCTGTCAGCTCAAGGCAAGTGTTCTACCTCTTGAGCCACGGCGCCATTTCTGGTTTTTTAGTGGTTAATTGCAGAGAAGAGTCTCAGAGACTTTTTGTGCCCAATCTGGTTTTGAATCCTGATCCTAAAATCTCAGCTTCCTGAGAAGCAAGGATTATAAACATGAGCCACCAGTGTCCGGCTTTGCTTTCTTATAAAAATCAAAAGATCCTTCAAAAGAACACATGGAAATCAAAATTCTGAGTTCAATAAACTTAAGGAGAAAATGTGGAATGATTTTATGTTGATTAAAACTTCCAAATTCCATATACCTACATAAGGTAGCTTCTGCCCATGTAACAGGAAGAAGTAATTACTATCAGCAAAAGAGGCACTGAATTCTCACTAAAGTCTTAGCTAGGAAAATGATTTAAGGAGGCTCAGAGAGTTAATTAGTGAAATTATTAGTTTTCCTATCCTGACATACTTATTTTGGCTTGCAGGTTGTAGATAATGCGAGAAAGAACAGTCAAATGAAACATGAAAGATTTAGAAAGGCAGCTAAATGTTCTGATTTATTTTAATATGATGCACTTGTAATCATATCTAAATGACTGACTATATATTTCAAAATTACTATTTCAAAGTAATGTATTCAACTTTAGTTTAGACCAGACAAGTGGAAAAAACAATCCGCTCCTTTGTATAATCCCTTTGGTAGTTTTGTGGCTATTAATGACATGGGTGTTTTGCTGAAATTAATGATATTTGAAATAATTCATATTATGTTTCCCTACTTTAGGTTACTTATTTATTATGCACCCATTGTTGGTCTTGAACTCAGTGTTTGGTCACTATAGTTGGGCTTTTTGCTCAAGGCTAGCACTCTGCCAGTTGAGCTATTAGTCCACTTTCCACTTCTTGCTTGTTGATTGGAGCTAAGAGTTAAACTGACTTTTCTGTGCTGGACTGGAATCACAGTCTTCACCTCTCAGCCTTCTGAATAGCTAGGATTACAGGCATGAGTAACTGGTGCCTGGTTTTACGTGTGTGTGTGTGTGTGTGTGTGTGTGTGTGTGTGTGTGTGTGTGTGTGTATAATATGAATATGGTGATAATCTGAAGTTCCCTAAAATAGTGATGAAATTCATTTCTGAAAAATGAGGCTGATCACTCACTTGCTTGTCTCCATAATTCAGTGGCAGAAATAAAAAGTAGGGCTTGGCTTCTGTTGTTTTGTTTTTACTTGTAAGACAGAAATCTTAATAAAGTTATATACTTACATCTCCAATGATGATCTGAGAATACATCTCAGGGTTAAAATAACTACTTAGCATACGTGAGGCCCTGGCTTCAATCCTTAATAGCACCAGAGAACAAGCACTCTCCAGGCATAGACCTTGTTTCCAAAAAGTAAAAACTAAAATAATAATAACAAAACCAGCAAAAAAAAAACAAAGCAAAGCAAAACAAAAACAACCTGCATCTAGCCATTAATTTTATTTCTATTTTATTTCCCTGATTGGAAATGCCAACCTAGCCAGGTATCATCAGTGACTCACGTCTGTAATCCTAGCTTCTCAACAGACTGTGATCTGAGGACCCAATTCAAAGCCAACCCAGGCAAAAATGTTTGTGAGAGTCATCTCCAAATTAACTACCCAAAACACCAGAAGTAGAGCTGTGACTCAAATAGTAGAGTGTTAACTTGAGCAAAAATGACTCAGGCATGGAGCACAAATGCCAAGTTCAAGCCCCAGGACTGTCACACTCCCCCCCCCCCACACCACACATACGTATACACACACAAACACAAAAGCTAATCTTAGTTTTGTAGTCATTTCTGTGATTATCCATCCATTATGACAAGCTCACATTCAGTACATTGTCTTCTTTATAGTGATGCTCTAGGCACCGTTGTTATGTTTCTATTCTGTATCTAGTGATTAACATTTGAAAGATATTTGTCTATAAATGAAATTCATTCTTTTAAGTATATATAGCTGAGATCTTACTATTTAATCTTGAAATGCTCCAGTATAATTAAAAAGAACTTTTAAACTATTCAAATGTTTTACTCATGTATTGTTTTGGAATTGTTGCCTCATGACCTGATTCCCATATTTTCATGCAGAATTTTCCCACAAAACAGGGTGGTACTCTTCTGATGTGTTCAAAGGAATCATCATTTGGCTGAAGCTTGCTGCACAAGAAAAAGCCCATTTCACAGCCTATTCATACCTGACTGTATGACATTTCACCTAGAAAGGGCAAAACAGTTTAGACATTCACAATAAGAGTCAACTTGAACCATATTTAACTTCCAAACCTTCTA
The DNA here is from genome assembly GCF_031878675.1 of Megascapheus bottae. Taxonomy (NCBI): domain Eukaryota; kingdom Metazoa; phylum Chordata; class Mammalia; order Rodentia; family Geomyidae; genus Megascapheus; species Megascapheus bottae. Next base: position 17,403,062 of record NC_143520.1, on the reverse strand, counting down.
AATTTCTTTAAGACTCAAATAATTCCCACATAGCCTTTTCTTACTTCCTCTCTACTCTTACTGCCTGCCCTCTGGGAAATCAAACCACCTACTTAGTGGATGAAACAAACACCACTTATATATTTCTAGACAGTTTAGGATTTCACATATCTTAGGAAAACTTAAAGAGAGGGGATAAGATTTTTCTCTTGAAAACTTCAATTCAAATAATAATGCTTAACTGAGATGAATTAAAGCTTGTGTTAAATATCTATGTCTTACGTGCTAATCTTAAATGATATATGGAAAACCAAGCATAAAGCTTAATGGAACTTAGGAGGTCAATTTTCATATATAAGGTATTATAGTAAACTTACCACTCAGGAAAAAAATATGTTACAAAAATACTAACAAAAATTATGTGAACTAAAAGTCATTACCCAATCCTTGTTAGAATTTGCTAATGTGGGTGGCCGTGTGAGGTTTTCATTTAAAGCTTGGTGGAAAATTGAGTTGGTACTGTCTATATAGTAATTCCAGCAGTATACTTTGTAATTGTGAAGCACTTTCATTTTGTTTTATGCTTGTGCCTTCAGAAGCCCATGCTTGATGCTCAATAAACAAATTTACATAGAAATAGTATATATTTTAAGATAAAGGCTAAACAATTTTCAAAATAGACAATGATGAAATAAATGATCAAATAAGTCAACAAGGAGATGATGAGTAATGCTTAGAAAATATGGAATCAGTACTCCATCCAGGTCCAAATCCTTATCCCTGCTTTCTAATCAGAAATGAAATTGTCCATTGGACAGAGTCCAGAAAAGCAGCTCTTGTAAAGGTGAAGGCACAGAGCTGTCTTTGTAGGGCTTAACCTTAACTTCTACAAGAAGATTAAGCAGGGATGTTTGCAGTGTTGCCTGCTCAAGGATAGGTTGAGCATCAAAATACATTTGGTCTTTGAAAACCTTTTGACTCATATGGATGCTTTCGTAAAAATTTCTGTATTGAACCAAGACATGAGAAAAGGTATCAATGTTTGTGAAGTAATGCACCTTCTATCTGGAGAATATAATGTAACCCTTCTATTAATTACAATAAATATATATGAAAAATGTGTGTATTGAGATCAATGTCTTAGAGGACAGACATAATCATGGGAAAACATAATATTGTCAAGCATATGTTTAATATAAATAAGTGATTAGTGGTGTAAAATGTTTTTTCTTCATTAATAATTCTGCCTTGAAAACTGAATAGGTACACACATACCAAAATATATGTATATGTGTGTACATTTTTACAACATTTATTGTAACTTTACAATGTTGGCTCTTGAGTTCTTGGGTGCTGTTATAGTTTGCACTTCTCAAATGCCTTCCAAAATAGATTTTCTGAAATAGATGATATCTGTCTTTATACTTCCAAGATCAATGTGGAAGAATTCTTCTTGCTCCACATCATCATCATCAGTCCTTGAAGTTATGGTTATTCTAGTAGATATTTGGGTAGTCCCCATTCTACATGTGTTTCCCTGTTGGGTAGTATGATTGGACACACGCAGCCCCTTTTTTGCTTATTTTCTTCTGAGACATACTTAATGAAAAGTATTTTTTCATTTTTAAACTGTGAATCTATTTCCATATTCATTTGTAAAGTCTTTGTTAGTACTTACCTGTCTTTTGGATAAAATCAAGTTTATTTGAAAAAAGTTCTCTATATACTGTAGATACAAAGGCAATGTCAGATTAATCAGTATTAGTAATTTATTTTGTATCCAGTTTTAATGTATTGTTCTAAATGATGACAATCAGTGAAAATAATAATATTCTTATGCATTTACTTTCTTTTAGTTGCTTGAACTGATCACAAATAACTTCTTTTTTAATTTAATTTTATTGTCAGAATGATGTACATAGGGGTTACAGGTACCTACATAAAATAGTGAGTACATTTCTTGTCGAACTTTAATACAGGCAAATTTATCAGTTTAAATTATGATTTATGCTTTGGTGATCCTGTTTTCTAGAAGACCACAAATCCTTCTAAGGAGAGTTTTTGTTTTGTGTTTTAATCTTACAGATTGGATTCACAAAATATTTATCATTGGATTTTCAGTATGATATGAAATAAGAGGTCAAGATTCACTCTTCTCCATATTCTTATTAATTAATCTGCACCATTTAATAAACAAATGTAATCTTTACCCATTGCATAGCAGTGACAGTTTTATTATAAATCAACTTGAGACATAGACAGTTCTGTTTTGACTTTCTACTTGGTTTCATTTGTTTTCTTGTTCATCTTTTTCTCCTATACCAAATATTTTCCATGATTACTTCTTGGGATGCTTTATGTATGAAGTGAAGATTTTAGAGCATTACACTTCTTAGAGATTGTCATGGTTATTTTCAGCATTTTTCTTATCCTCTGCAAATTGTTTTTCCCTTCTCTTCCTTCTTCCTTCCTTCCATCCAAGACTATTTCCCAGACTTTGGTTAGGCACTCTTCTTGAAGTCATCCCTATAAGCCAGTATTCAGAATTATTATCTTTAACATTTATTTGTATAAAGTTTATCTAATTTGGCTAAGAAAAATAATATCTTAATGAGGGATTTTTGCAGTAAGCCAATTTACTTATAGCAATTAAGAAATTCTCAGCTGTTGATCATTCATGATACAGAACAGAAACACACACACACACACACACACACACACACACACAGATACCATCATTACCTGCCATTTATTTATACAAGTTTTTTGTTGGGCCAGGGATGTTGGCATATGTCTACAACAAACACTATGCATAAACAACTACTATAATTAGATTGTTAGCTTCCTTATTTCACTGGAATACAGATAAAACTATTTTCAAAATACATTTAACTTAGTTCTCAATGGATCACAGTCACTCAGGTTATAAATTGCAATGTTGGTATTTTAGTGACCATTTGATTAAAGTAAAATTCTGCTGAATTACTAATCTATATAGAATTATTTAAAAATGTTAAATGAAATTGGTGATTTTTGTTGTTGCCTCCACTATTATTTACATTAAATGATGAGTACATTTATATTTATGTAATTACTAAAAGTTACACTGCTTGAGCTAGAAAGTATAAATACAACTGGAAATGAAAGCACATATGCCAGGAGAAAATATTAAAGGAAAGAAAATATGATTTTATCGAGTTTGTATCCATTAATATCTTCATCTGTTATCATATAAATTGTTGCTTCTTGAAACCCCTACTACCTACTTAGGTAGCTCCTCTCTATGCATTTATTCATTATTATCAGTGACGGTCATCATTTAAAAATTTTTTCCATGTATATTTTTAGAAAGTAAAGATGACATGATTTTATTTTCTGAATTTACTTTCAGGCACTTCAAAATAGCACCACATTGCTCTTTTATCACCCATTTTTAGATGCCATCTTTCATGAATTATATGTATCTTCTGAGCATTTTCTCACATTGGACCTCATGAAAAGGTCTTGAGACACAGAAACACTTACAGTATGTCTTGTCTAATACTGTTGCTTTATTTTTCATGCTTGTTCTCATTAGTTAGACCATTGTTGTTTGACTTTTCTATTTTAATTAACAGTTTGACATTAAAAATAACTTTTATTTGAAGAATCATTCACTTTATAGGTTTTGAGAAGTGTTTTTTCATTTGTAACCTATGCAAGAAAAGTATATTCATTTCTTACAAATGTACCACACAAGGAATATTTTGTTAACAAATTTATTATTGAGATATCCAGTACACATACAGCTTTTTTTGACAAATATATTTATCAGCATTAATATTAAAATTAACTAATTGATAAAATGGCTGTCATTAATTTAATATAATGCTTGTTAATTAATAGGAACTAGATTTAGACATATATTTTAACAAATCTTCAGCATTATTATACAATAGACTAACATATTATGCCCTTTACAAGCAAAATAATGCAAAAGCAAAACTGACACAACTGTGAAAAGAAAGCACATTTTTAAATTATTTTGAAATGCAATATTTACCAATAATAAATTTCAATCAGTCTTGTTTCTGAATAAAACTAGGCAGATACCTGATATTTAAAAAAATATGAAAGATGAAAATTTCAGTGTCTTGATCAAAGTGAGATGGGTGACACAAAGACACATAGTTGCTTAGATCTATTTTTGTTTTATGGCTTCCAAGAAGCTGATTTATATCACATTTTGGAAAGTATCACTATTTCAGCATTATCTAAAAATTATTTTCTGGAGCAATGCTCTTATTAGATGTATCCCAAATTACTCCATTTTAAATAAATCTGGAAACACTTTTATGCATAGTATATTTTCAGGAAAGTTACAAAGTACCTTAACATAGGAATGAGTTTAACATTACCACAGTACAAAGTAACTTTTCAAATATAAATTTCTCAAGTATTTAATAACAAAAATGTTTTTATTTTATGACATTAATGTCCTAAGAGATCAACATATTCCATTAAACAACTCTATGAAAATAGTCATCCTTGAATCTAATTCAAATGCTTTTACAGTGCTCCAAAGAAACAGCATTCATTAATTTTAGTTTTATATTTACAAAAGCTGTTTAATTTTTGGTAAATTCTGATAGCTTTTTTTTTTTTGCTGGCTGTGGGACTTGAACTCAAGGCCTAGGCACTTATCCCTCATACTCTCTGTGCTCAAGGCTAGCACTCTACCATGTGACTGACAGTGCTTTTCAACTAATAGATTTTTTACTATAGAATTATTGTTCCAGTGAGATAAATCAAAGGGTTAGAAAATGCTAATATACTTTGTCCAATTATAATTTCTGTTCTCATTTGAACATACCTTATGCCATTTCAAATCCTAATGGGGATGCTTAGGTTGAGTATATGCAATGAGTTTGATAGTGGAAGGCTAACAATCTCAATACTTGCTGACAATTATAACCTTACAAAAGTGATGGTGATTTCAACAACACAATGTTTACATTTCTCTGGCCATACATGTTTAGTATTTGAGGCATCAGAGCCTACTGTACGTTAATTTGTAGATACTGAAATCAAATGACTTTTGGAGGTTGTCCTGAACTGAAAGCCATATGACTCTATACAGGTCATACTTGACCTAGCTCAGTATCATTGCAGATCCTGTGATTTTTATGAACCCCAAATACACCAAATAAATCCAAATATACCCCAAATAAACAAGCAGAAAAGTTTCATAAAATGAGATTATCATAAAAATCTATGCTTCTCAATTAGTACATTCTACAACTTTTTTTTTTTGCCAGTCCTGGGCTTGAGCTCAGGGCCTGAGCTCTGTCCTTGGACTTTCTCAAGGCTAGAGCTCTACCACTTGAGCCTCAGCACCACTTCCAGCTTTTTTCTATGTATGTGGTACCAAGGAATCGAACCCGGGTCTTCATGCATGCTAGGCAAGCACTTTAACCACGAGGCCAAACTCCCGGCCCATTCTACAACTTTTTAAATCAGGGCTTGTGACTTATGACTAAAATACTAGCAACTCAGGAGGCTGAGACCTGAGGGTCATGGCCAGAAAGTCCTTGAGACTTTATTGCTAGTTAACCACCAAAGAAGAAAAGAAAAGAAACTAAGTAAGAAAGAGAGAGAGAGAGAGAGAGAGAGAGAGAGAGAGAGAGAGAGAGAGAGAGAGAGAGAGAGAGAGAGAGAGAGAGAGAGAAAGAAAGAAAGAAAGAAAGAAAGAAAGAAAGAAAGAAAGAAAGAAAGAAAGAAAGAAAGAAAGAGCAGGAGGAAGCAGCAGCTGCAGCAGCCAGCAGTGTGGATTCACAATGGTAATGCTCTAGCCTTGAATGAAAAAGCTCAGGCCAGTGCCCAGGTCCTGAGTTCAAGCCCAAAGACTGGCACAAAAAGAAAAGAAAGTCAGTCTTTCACTTGTCTTCTGTTTGTGTATCCAGTGAATTGTAAATAGCATGTGTTTAGTGTAAGTCAGGTTCTGTTCATGAAACTAAGTAGAAGCAAAAGAAACTGCAATTTCCCTTGAACATAACACTAGCAAACATTTACAGAACTTTTGTTCTTTGTCGTGACAGATAAACAAATATATAATAAAAGATTAGGCAGTGATCAGAGAAGGTGATATTTGAGCTGCTAGTCAAAGAGAGAGTATCAGCAGCTAGTGTGAGAAGCCTGAGGAATACCACAATTTCGATTTTGTTTCAATAATTTATAAGAGCCCTTTGGTGATTATTTGTTTAGATAAATGAAGAAAAAGTCTTTTTTATGGAAGAGCTACCCATCACATTGTCGATATTTGATATGAAAGAATATCAAGTTTGAATGAAAGGCAAAAAATGTGTTCCAAATAGGAAAATAATAGGCTGTTTTTAAGATGAATCAAAATACATTTTCTTCTTACTATTATCAATCTTATTGCTAATATTAGCAATATGTGATTTGTTCCATCTGGAATTTATACATATCAAGCTCATAATAGGCATTGTAATGGAGAGGAATGCAAAAACACCCTAACATAGAGACAGTAAGTTAGATAGTATTACCTAACAGTAGATTGCCAACATTAAGACAAAAAATAAAACAGTAAAGTGAGGCAAGTATTGAATCAATGTCTGATAATTGTGTGTGTGTGTGTGTGTGTGTGTGTGTGTGCATGCGCGCATATGTTTGTATGTGTGTGTGTATGAGAGGGGCTTTTGTCTGTACTAAATAAAAAAATGTGGCAACACTATTCACAAAAGCCAAGTTATGGAGTTTATCATAACAAATGAATGGACAAACCAAATTTCACACATATGCATAGGGGATCCTCATGTATGAAATACTGTCTTTAGGAAAACAGATGGAAATGGAGATCATCGTGTTAAGCAAAAGTAGCTAGACTCAGATGGACAAATAGTGCATGTTTTCCCTCGTATATGAAATAATGATATATATATATATATACACACATATATGTAGACTTAAAAATTAAAGGGGGACCCTTCCCAGAATAGAGGAAGAGCAGCAACAACGGGTAATGAAAGAAGGTTAATACGATCAGGATATGTAGGAAATGTTCCAGAAAACCCTGTAATGAATTAATGAATTAATATTCATTAGTAAGCATGGAAATATGGTGGACATGTACACACAATGTTCAGTATTTCATAAAAGGGTTTATTTTTCAATGGATTATTTATTTTAGGAATGATTCAGCCAAGGTGTTCTTAAAATATTCAGTTAATTTTCAACATATTGTCTTGTGAGTATCACTGTTTCATTGGTTAACCCCTTGGAGGGGGGAGTTAGGTGTGGGAGGAAAACTGGGAGAAAATGATGGAGGAGGAGACACTGCTTAAAAATAAATGAATTCAGGGCTGGGAGTTTGGCCTAGTGGTTAAAGTGCTTGCCTAGCATACATGAAGACCCGGGTTCGATTCCTCGGTACCACATACATAGAAAAAAGCCAGAAGTGGTGCTGAGGCTCAAGTGGTAGAGCTCTAGCCTTGAGAAAGTCCAAGGACAGTGCTCAGGCCCTGAGCTCAAGCCCAGGACTGGCAAAAATAAATAAATAAATAAATAAATGAATTCATTACCTTACTTATGGAACTGTAAAGCTTCTTACATTACATTTACATCAAAATTAAATTAAATTAAAAATATTTAGTTAATGTAGGTCACTTAAAATATACTTTATTTATAAAGTTTAAGTCATTGCCAACACATATGATTTATAAGGTGGAGCAAAAATATCTAAGAACAGATAACAATTTGTATTTGATATTTTACTGATATGTAATATTTTGATAATTTAGGATAGAATGTAACTTGTAGTATGTTGGCTGTTCAACTCAAAAATTATATTTTGGGGAAACTCTAGTATACTAATATAGACAGCATAATTTTGAAGGGATATATATATATATACTTATATATAATTCTCTGGAGGATTTAACATAAATAATGGGAAATAACAAAATGGCTGAAATAAAAGAATGCTATCTTGAGAAATATGTACCATATGCACACTTAATCTGGTTAAATCACATAGAAAAATATTGATCTAATTTACACAACCTGGAATGTGATACTCAAATTTCCTCTGTGTCTCCCTGCATGTATCTTCCATATACACAACTCCTTTTGAAATCTGGAGGGTATGTAGTAGAGCAATGGTGGATAAAACTCTGAGAATGTAGCAGCCATTTTTCAGGTTGTAAATTGGGAGTACTGCCATCCTAATGATGCTTCTCAGTGGGAGATACAGTTTGATAATGGTGAATAGGCTTGAAAGAATCGACTCCATGATAGAAAGAAACAGAAAACCAGAGCCTCATGATTTTGCAAGAAATCTTGATATATTGAGTGCTGTTGATTCCTTTCAAATTGAATTTGTGTAATTTACTTCCCCTTTTCTAAAGAACTTCCATAAGTTTTTTTTTAATAGCCCACTGTCTGCAATTTTTTTTATGGTGGAGCTCATTTCTTTCAATTATCTAATCTTTGACAATGTTAATACCTACCATTTTCTTCATTGTCCTTTCATAAATTTAGCATTTCATTTCAATATCTGGATTCTTTCCTAAGATGTTCATGTTCTCTCCACTGAATACAATAGTTTTATAGTCATCTTAGGAATTCTATCTCATGATAAGATAGCTGTTATGATATGTGGGCTATCCCTTAAAGCAACATTGTTATGAGAGGGATTTCTAAAAAAATATAAAATATGCAAAAGTATAACTTTTTGAACCTAAAATTATTGTAAATTAATGGAGATGAAAAACAAAATCTATCTTCCCCCACCTCAGATATTGTTTAAAATTCTAAGTAGCCCAAACTACACCAATTTTCCCTGTTATAAGGTTTGCATTTGGTACTCTTAAATTTTTCTTAATTTTCAATGCTTATTACTATGATGCCTGTATCATACATAATAATCCTACCACTTAAATACTCCTGTCATTTGAAGTACTTGTAAACTACCAAGATTTGATAATCAATAAGAAAGTCTTTTATACACACAGTGATCATGGAAGAAATGTTATTATTACTATACACTGGAGATGAATAAAAGAATGTAAACGATCCATAAACTGAAGTAAGGAATGGTTACTCTATACCACTGAATGTATTTTAAAACACCAGTTACTGGGTTAGACTGCCTTTGTAATGACTATTGGGAACAATATTAAATAATAGAGCAGGAATAATTTCGGCACATTTCTTAATCATTCCTAAAACCAGCCATTCTAAATAGGACCTTTCTCAACTCCCAGCAGCCAATTGCAATGCTTATCATAATCATAACGTTAAAGATTTTCAAAGAAGACATTTCCCTCAGCTGTCCTTAGGAGCCTATTTTAAGTGATTAAAATTCAATGCTGTCAAGAAGTTCTTACATTATGTCAACTTAAATTTGTCTTGCAAGTTAAGCCATTTCCTGCTGCAGCCCTGAAGAACAGCTGGCTTCCATCTTCTTTAAGATCATCCTTCTTAAGCTTAAAGATAACAATAAGAATCATCCAAAGCTCTTTTTTCTTTATTTTTAGCCAAAGTCATCACCACTTATTCATATTTGTTCTGAAGCTCTTATTTTTCTAATGATACAATTTATTTTCAGGGCCACTAAGCTTTCTGATATCCCTAGGAGATTAGTGGATGGCAGCTACCGCTCCTTTCTATTACCAACAATAACGTGCCAAGATGATTTCAAATTATGGCTGCCTATCTTTTAATACACTGCCAATGACATAATGTTCCCTAAACAACACAAATATAATTGACATCTGTAATTAACACTAGGTCACACTTTTCTTTCCCACATTAAAAATGTCATCTTTGAAACATTATTTCACTGGTTATGTTTGGGCCAATAAAGATATATCCTAGATATATTATCAGTGAACCATGCAACAGGGAAAGCTTAAATCTCCAAATGCCCTTCACACATGAACTATTTTTAAATCCTTTGAAACATGATGTGAATCATCACCTATGATATAGTATAGTTTTCTTTTTAACTGGACATAGTAGGTCTGTGTCCTTAACATGCTATTCATGAGAATAAAAGGTGAGCAGTTGGGTCACTAACCTTCATATGTGAAGATTAATACCCCTAAGATCAGTTTTTCTATTGTTTCTCAATGGTTAGTAGAGAAAGTCTATGCAAAATTATATGATTCATGGAATGATTTTGGTGTATTTGACTACATCAGTTATGTAATCAGGAAAACTAGGGCCTTAGGCTTAATTATTTTTGATTCCACACTTTACTTAAAAATAAGCTCTCCTTATACGTTTCCAAAAGCTTCTCTATGTTTTGGTTTTTAATAAGAGAATTTGAGTAAGTTAATCTGGTTATGACAGAATTCTCTGTAAACTAGAAAGAAGCAATATGCTGTACATCAGATTGTTTTGGATCCTCTAGTAAAGCAAGAAATAGCTACTGTTTAGCATTATATTTTATCATTGTATCTAATATTCACGGTATACCAAGCAGTAGAATAAAACAAGCAGTTTATCAAACAAGATGTAGACAAAAATATTGTATTTGTTTTTAAAAAGTGTGTGGGTGTATTTATGCATAAGGTAAGTAAGGACAGTACCCACAATATAATTAAAGTGATTATCTCAGAGAGTTGGGATCATGGATTATTTTTGTTTTTGTCTTTCTGTGTGTATGTTTTTCTAATGTTTCTTTAGTGAAAATGTGTTACTTATGTAATAAGAAAAAAAGCTAAATTAAAGCATTTGAAAGATTAAAACAGTTAAATTGTGAAGCCTAGAATATTCATTTAAATGGTGGTCTAAAAATTACAGAGTAGTTGAATTAGAAAGTATTAAATACAGAGGGATTTTGTTTTTCCAAGCATTCATTCTAAAAAGCATGCTGTGAGTACTAAAAATAAGTACCCAAAACACATGTCAGTATGCTAACTAGAGAAATTTAGTAAAATTGTGAGCCACTCTTCACACTTCCTTTAAGCAAAATAGGTCCTACTTTACATCAGTGTATTTGGATAATGGATGTTAAGGATTGACAGCCAGAAAAGAAAGCAAGGGAGAGATTTCACATCCCATGAGAATATTCTGGGGCATTAGTTTCTACAAATAAACATGGAGTTATGTCAGGAATGTCATGTGGCCATAATGCCTGTCCATAATGTAGTCCAGGCTTTGGGGATGGAAGCACCAGTTCAATGTTCTGAAATTTCACACTTGAGAAAAAATCCTTCTCAAAACAACTTAATCAAGGTAACTTCTACGTTTTCTTTAGATAATCAAATATGAAGGAGCTATGTTTTGATAGATCATTGAAAGCAGAAATATTATATTTAACCCCATAATACACTAAGTGAAAGTTTTCACTGAAAGTAAAAAAAAAATCAAACCAGTATTTCTGTCCTTTTCTTTTTTATTCTTTTCTTTGTTTTATACTTTTTATCGTAACTAAACTAAAACTTGGCTTCATAGTTTTGATCTTGCAAAAAGATCTTTAGAAATAGGGCTACCCTTTGGTTAATCTTGTTACTGTATCTGACTCTGTTGCCTGGTATACTACATATACATTTATTTGTTTATTTGAAATAGGAAAGGGAAGGGGGAAAAACAAGATGATTGGGAGGGGGGAAGGAAGGGTAGTGGACAAAAACATAAGAAGGGGTAAGAAGTAATGTGTGAGAAGTAATGCACTTAGTATCTGATGAATGAAACTGTAAGCCGCTATACATTACCTAGATAATAAAAAATGAAATGAAAAAATAAGAGACAGAAAGAGTGAGAGAAAAAGAATGAAGGAAGGAGGAGAAAAATCTTAGGATTGAAAACCTACTTTTTCCTCCACAGCAAAATTCATTAAAAATTCAGACCTGAGAGAAGTAATGAATCTACTATCTGGTCTGAACCCCAATATATATTAAAAAATAAAAAAAAGAAATAGGGCTAAATAATTTTTATTAGCAATAACATACTGAAATATCTTGAAGAATTCAAAGGAAATCCTTATTTTATTTATTCTGGTGGAGATATTATAATGGAATGGCTAGCTTATCCTTACTTTAGAGAAAGAGATAACTTGGCTTCTTTTGCTAGTTCTGTCTCGATGAATGTTTCTTGCACTCACTATGTAATCTTCTACAAAATAGCTAATAGTAAACACGTATGCATCATATAATTTAGAGATTTAATAAAACAAGATTTATGAATATCTTTGTCAAAATCTTGACATGGAAATTATAAATATTATCTATGATTAATTTAATATATATTTATATGGCATTACTATTTGCTGGGAAATAGCCTAAATGCTAGAAAAACAAATTGGAATCTTAAACACATTAGTGTCAAAACTTACTGAATTTGTAATTTTAATAGCCCAAGGAAAAGCAAGCAATTATAAATCATGAGCACAGAGTTATGGTAGAGATGATTTATGGTGCCGTGAAGGTACATGGAAGCAGCACCTACACTAGGCTGAGAAAGAATCATTCTATACTGGTATTTAAATTGACATCAGAGTAGAATACATAGGAGTTACCTAGGTAAGGAAAAGAGAAGATATATTCCAGACACAGATAAACTTTACTATTGTGTCAGAATTTCTCTTTCAGATTACCCAATCACATGAGATGTTTATCAATTTACATGACTACAAATCTAGAGACTTTTGACAGATATTTATTAGAGTTCTAATTATTTTTCCTTCTATGTGTGGGAGAGGAGGCTACTTTTCTCCTCTCATTTCATTCTTTTTTTTCATATATTTTTATTGTAATTAATAGAAGGGTTACATGATATTTGCCAGATAGATGGTGCATTAATTCCCATACATTGATACCCTTTCACTCCCCCCCACCCCCATCCCTTATCTTGTTTTCACCCCTTCCCTATCAAGTTTCAAATAGCCAAATACAAATATATCCCATATATCAGGTAACAAAGTGAGATACTGTAACAATATGAGATGACCAAGGGACAGCAAAAGAGATGAGAGATAACATAGTATCTTAAGAACAACAATCATTCATTATATGGCTTATGTTTCTATATCCTAGAGACCCTTTCATTTAGCATCCTACTATATGGCCTTATGTATCAAGGTTTTGCTCTATTGCAAATCTCTGCGAGGAGAGCCCAAGGTTTCTACTGATTATGAAGAGTGAGGGAAACCATTGAGCCTAAGTTCCTTTGAGTCTGGCTTACTTCACTAAATATGATCTTTTGTATGTCTTTCCATTTCCTAACAAATGGGGCGATGTCATTCTTTCTGACAGCAGCATAGAATTACATTGTGTATAAATACCATATCTTGTTGATCCACTCATCAACTGAGGGACATCTAGGTTGTTTCCATATCTTTGCTATGGTAAATGGTGCTGGAATGAACATTGTTGTGCTGGTGGATTTAGTATGTCCTTGTTTCTGGATGATTGGGTAAATGCCAAGTAGTGGAATTGCTGGGTCATAGGGGAGTTCTATGTTTAGCCTTTTGAGGCACTGCCATACTGCTTTCCATAGTGGTTGCATGAGTTTGCACTCCCACCAACAGTGTAGTAGTGATCCCTCCTGGCCACATCCCCTCCAGCATCTGTTGTTATTCGTTTTCTTGATCCTGGCCATTCTGACTGGAGTGAGGTGGAATCTTAGAGTTGCTTTGATTTGCATTTCTTTTATGACCAGAGATGTTGAGCATTTGTTCATGTGTCTATAGGCCATTTTTGTTTCTTCTTCAAAGAAGACTCTCTTTAAGTCTTTGGCCCATCTTTTAACGGGATTGTTGTTACTTTGGAGATTAGTTTTGGAGTGATTCAATTTTTGAGCTGCTGATATATTTTAGATATGAGGCCTTTGTCTGTTTTATGGTTGGTGAAGATCTTTTCCCACTCTGTAGGCTTCCTAATTAGTTTAGTAGGTGTGTCCTTTGCCATACAAAAGCTCTGCAGTTCAATGCCGTCCCACTTATCCAGCCTTTCTCTGATTTGTTGTGATTCTTGGTCCTTATTAAGAAAGTTTCTACCTCTGCCAAGGAGGCATAGTGTATCTCCTATTCTTCTTGTAAAGTTTTCAATGTGTCAGCTTTTACCTCTAGGTCTTTGATCCATGTAGAGTTAATTCTAGTGCAGGGTGACAAAGAAGGATCCAACTTTAGTTTTCTACAGGTGCTTAACCAGTTCTGCCAACACCACTTTGTTGAAGAGGCTATCTTTCTTCCATTCTATTTTTTGGGCTCCCTTGTCAAAGATTAGGTTGCCATAGATCTGTGGTTTAATATCTGGGTCTTCAGTTCTACTCCATTGGTCTTCAGGCCTGTTCTTGTGCCAGTACCAAGCTGTTTTGATAATTATAGCTCTGTAATAGAGTCTAAAGTTTGGTATTGAAGTTCCTCCTGCTCTGTTCTTTCTGCTAAGAAGTGTCTTTGCTATACGGGGTCTTTTATTATTCCATATGAAATTTTGGATTGCCTCTTCTATTTCTTTAAAGAATAACATTGGGATATTGATGGGTATTGCGTTGAATTTGTAGATAGCCCTTGGCAAGGTTGTCATTTTCACAATATTGATTCTTCCAGTCCAGGAGCATGGGAGGTTTTTCCATTTCCTCATTTCTGCTTCAATTTCCTTTTTCAGGGTTTTAAAGTTTTCATCAAAAATGTCCTTTACATTCTTAGTTAAGGTAATTCCTAGATACTTTTTTCATTTCAGGCTATTGCAAAAGGAGTTGCTTTCCTGATTGTTGCCGCATTCCTCTCACTGTTGGCATAGAGGAAGGAAGTTGATTTTTGAGGCTTAATTTTATACCCTGCTACCCTTCCAAAGTTTTGAAGAAGCTCAAGGAGCTTAGGAGTAGAGTCTATAGGATTATTTAAATACAGAATCATGTTATCTGCAAAGAGGGAAAGTTTTACTCCCTCTTTCCCTATTTGGATCCACTTTATGCTTGCTCCTTGTCTTATTGCACTGGCTAGGAATTCTAATGCTATGTTAAAGAGGAGTGGAGAGAGTGGGCACCCTTGTCTCATTCCTGATTTTAGAGGGAATGGCTTTAGCTTTTTGCCATTAAGTATAATACTATCTGTGGGTTTGTCATACACAGCCTTTATATATTGAGGAATGTTCCATGGCTTCCTAGTTTCTCCAGAGCTGATAACATAAAGGGGTGTTGGATCTTGTCAAATGCCTTTTCTGCATCTATTGAGACAATCATGTGATTTTTGTCCCTCTTCCTGCTGATGTGTTGAATTATATTAATTGAACCAGCTTTGCCTCCCTATGATGAAACCTGTTTGACAATAGTGTATAATTTTTTGATGAGTTTTTGTAGACAGTTGGCCAGTATTTGTTGAGAAGTTTTGCATCAATATTCATCAAAGAAATTGGTCTATACTTCTCTTTCTTTGATGAATCTGTTTGGTTTGGGGATGAGTGTTATACTGGCTTCATAGAATGAGTTTGGTAAAGAACCTTCATTTTCAATTTCATTGAAGAGCTTGAGGAGTATTGGTGTGAGCTCTGCTTTGAAGACCTTATAGAATTCAGCTGTGAATCCATCTGGCCTGGGCTTTTCTTAGGTGGAAGTTCTCTAATTGCCATTTCTATTTCAGTGCTTGAAATAGGCCTGTTTAGTTGGGTTAGTTCTTCTTGGTTCAGTGTGGGTATGTTAATATTGGGTAGGAATTCATCCATTTCATCTAGATTCTCAAATTTGTTGGCGTAAAGGTTTGAGAATATTCCCTCATGTTACTCTGGATCTTGGTATTTTCTGTCGTGATATTACCATTTTCATCTGTGATTTTGTTTATTTTGGTATGCTCCCTTCTTTTTTTGGTAAGATTTGCTAAGGGTTTGTCAATTTTGTGAATTCTTTCAATGAACCAACTCCTTATTTTGTTGATTCTTTCTATAGTTTTTTTTGGATTCCAAATCATTTAATTCTGCTTTGATTTTAATAATTTGCTTCCTTCTAGTGGGATTAGGGTTGGTTTGTTGCTCTTGTTCCAGGAGCTTAAGATAACACATTAAATTGTTGGTTTGTGATTTTTCCAATTTGTTATAGTAGGCACTCAGACCTATAAATTTTCCTCTGAATACTGCCTTTGCCGTGTCCCAAAGGAGCTGGTATTTTGTGTGCTCCTTTTTGTTAATTTTCATAAACTGTTGGATTTCTGTTCTGATCTCTTCAATGACCCATTGGTGATTCAACCATGTGTTGTTCAATCTCCATGTGTTACAGGGATTTCATTGGTGGAGATGGGTGTTCAGTTGCAATTTGATGTCCTGGTGGTCTGAGAGAGTGCAGGGAATAATGTCAGTGTTTCTGAATCTGTCCAGGTTTGTTTTATGGCCCAAAATGTGGTCTATTTTGGAAAATGTTTTATGTGCTGCTGGGAAAAATGTATATTGTATTGTTGCTTGGTGGAAAAATCTGCAGATGTCTGTTAGATCTAGTTGGTCTATATAGTTGTTCAATTCTAAGGTTTCTCTGTTGAGTTTTTGCCTTGTTGATCTGTCCAAAGGTGAGAGTGGTGTGTTAAAGTCACCAACAATTACTGTGTTTCAATCTATGTATGGTTTCAGTGAAAGTAAACTTTGCTTGATGAAGTTCGGAGCTCCAGAATTTGGTGTGTAGATATTTAGGATGGTTATGTCCTCCTGGAGGAAAGATCCCTTTAGTAGTATGTAGTAACCTTCTTTGTCTTTTCTCACTAATTTTAGTTTGAAGTCTATTTTATCTGATATGGCAACTCCAACCTGTTTATGGGGGCTGTTAGCTTGATAGAGTTTATTCCAACCTCTCATTTTCCAAAGATGTTTGTTTTTTTGGGTAAGATGTGTCTCTTGAAGACAGCAGAACGATGGATCTTGTTTTTTGAGCCAACTAGATAACCTTTGCCGTTTAATTGGAGAGTTAAGTGCATTGATATTGAGAGTCAGGATTGAGAAATATTTATTAATTCCTGCCATTTTTGAAAGCTTTCATTAGGGCCTGTGTCGTGATAATTTTTGTGGTACTTAGATGTTATGAGTTTTAGGTGCCATTTCTTTCTCTGTATTACATTTGTGTTGGTTTTCCATGTGTAGAACATCTTTGAGAATTTTCTGTAGTGTTGGTTTTGTTGCTACATAATGTTGAAGTTTTTGCTTGGAATGAAATGTTTTTATTGTTCCCTCAGTTATGAATGAGAGCTTAGCTGGGTACAGTATTCTTGATTGGTAGTTATTTGACTTCAGGTCATGGTATATATCGTTCCAATCTCTTCTTGCTTACATGGTCTCTGCTGAGAAATCTGGGGTTATTCTGATTTGTTTGCCTTTATAGGTGATTGTTCTCTTCTCCCTGACTGCTCTTAGGATCCTAACTTTGGCCTCTATTGATCCAGTTCGGATTATAATGTGGCAGTGGGATGTTCTTTTCTGGTCAGGTCTGTTTGGGCTTCTAAAAGCTTCTTGTATCTGGATGGGCCTGCCCTTCTGGATATTTGGGAAGTTCTCTGAGATGATTCCCTGAAGTATATTTCCAATACCATTCACCTCTTTCTCCAGACCCTCCTCAATACCAATTAGCCTTAAATTAGGGTTCCTAATTGTATCTTGGACCTCCTGAAGCGTTTTCTCATATTTCCTAGATTTGGATTGACTCATTTTCTGTTCTTTCTCTATAACAACTAAATTATCTTCAACCCCGGAAATTCTCTCTTCTGCATTATCTAATCTGCTATCAAAGCTTTCTTCATTATTCTCTGCATTATTCGCGCAGGCTCTGTGTGGCTCTGTCTGCAGCCTGTGGGTCTGTACTGCTGTGGAGCGCTTTCTCTGCTCTGACTCAGAAGAGCCTTTGTCTTCCTGGCTGCTCCGTGGCGGAGCTCTATGCTCTCTTTTTGCGCTGGTATTCTTCCTTTTTTTCCTTTTTTTCTTCTCTGCCTGAGTTCTCTGTGGTCCTAAAGCTTACTTAGGATCAATTTCAGTTAGAGGACTGTCTCCTACACTGCCAGTACATTAATCTTGGCAGGAGCTCAGTACATCTCACCCTGAACCGCCGCCATCTTCCGCAAATCCCCCTCATTTCATTCTTGAGCTGAATTTATCCGGGGGTAACATGACAATGTTCCTTTCAAATTTCATATTTAATTTCCAATAATAGGAAAATAACTTTTTCCCCATTTCCATCTCATCCTCTTTTTCTTAGCCCTCACTTCTACTTTTTCCTCCTTTTTCTTTTTCCACCTTTTTCTCCCTTGTTCTTTTCTTTCCAACTTTAGAACCCCAACAACCAGCCACCACCAACAATAACAACAAAATAAACATGGCATGCATTTTGGTTCAACAACTTAGACCATGAACTCATCGCTGAACCAATGAATATTGGTCACAATTAAGGTTTAGTTCACAAAGAGTGTTCTCTGGAGCTGGAACTAATAGCAACTAAAAATCAAGATGCTGCTCAGTAGAAGATGGAGAGAATATACACTGTAAAGAAAAATAGTGATTACCAGAGGCTGAAGGATGAAAAGACATGTTATATATAAGACTGACTTTTCATATGTGTGTGTGTGTATGCATGGATCACTGGATTATTTTATGACGTTAAAATAGGAAAAACAAGGGTAGTAAGACAATGCAGAGAGTACACAGGAAAGAATGAAGTCCCAAATGGCGCGAGGATATCTGGGACAAGAAGAATTCTTAAAAGTATCCGAGAAAACATGGCCAAATATTGAAGAGGACAAAATAGAATCCTAGTCATTAACACACATATCAAAGAAAGTTATTCTTAAGAGAGAAACACAAAGCTGCAATACTATGAGCATCTGAGATTATATAAAATAATACTTACTAAAATGTACTCGAGAAAATGGAACTGAAGTTTATTTTTTGTTTGTGGTATTTTTGTTTTGTTTTCTTTTTGTTTTGTTGATTCATTTATCTGTCTTCGGGATGGTAACAGAGGGAAGAGAAATGGCGGGACAAAGGGTGAAAAATATATCTGTGGTACTCACTAGATATTATGTTGGAAATTAGCTGTATAACTTGTGAGTGGGAATAGGAAGGAAAACCCTGGAGAGAGCAAAGGAAGGGACAACAGTTTTCAAAAAGAAATGTACTCTTTACCTGAATTATGTAACTGTGGCTGCTCTGTGCATAACTTTTTCAATATGAATAAAAATTCATAAAAATAAAAACCCAGACATCAACAAAGATGACTACTTCGAATTTGGCAATAATTTGCCTAAAGCAAAAGAAACACAGTGGTATATATCCATTGGACTGGCAATAAGAGGCAGGATTTTAAAATCTGACTGTGCATGTTAGATGACAAGGAATTGAGGGATTGAGTTGTCATCACTACTAACTCAAAGGAAAACAGCTGGAATATTAACAACCATAATGAATTATATAACATTTATTCACCAGTTACTGTACCATTCCATTTCTCAGTATTTGTACAGTGTAACTTTCCCAATTTTCATAATACTTCTAGGATACCTATGTTACTCTTTCCCACATGTTACTGGTGAGGAAACTGAGACATAAAGGTAAAATAACTAAAGATCACCAGATACTGAGTTGAAATCAAGCTTTCCTTTGCCTAGCTAATATTTACTATTCTCTGGGTGGAACGTGACCCCCGTGCTGCCAATATGATGACTGTCAGACCCAAGTTCTAATGAGCCTCTAAAATATAGCATGTTCCAAGTGTAGATGACTTAGTGTTACATAAACACCATAATTTCAGACTTGCTATAAAATATATATTGTTACATGATAATATATCATTTCATGCAAACATTTTATATGTAGTTTTAGACTGTTGATAATCCTTGATAATTAGGATAATGTACTTCCAGGGAGATCGTTATTGATGATAAGAAAATATACTCATAATTACTAGAATTTAGAACGGTTCTGTGGGTGATTGAAAATATTATTATACCTCTTACCTTGATTTTTGAGCAACATTTGCTTGCAAAGAGGCTTAGAAATAGAGTTGAGGGCAGAAAAATACTTTGCAGGTTGCAAAATGACTTGAACACAACACACCATAATGCAGAGACTAGACTGAGCTTCTCCACGTTGGCTTAGCTGTGTACTGTGAGGGAGAGAAATGGTTTTTGACATTGCTTGTCAAAACTGCATGCAATAAAATAAGATTGGCTTGCTATATAGTCATATGCTGAATTTTTTGTACCATTTGGTCATATTGGACTAAATGAAATATATTATGAGATATATTTTTTCAGCCTGAACAGTGTAGACTTGGATCCAAGAATGTTGGAGGCAGAGGATCACAAATTTGAGGTCAGCCTTGGTTACATAGCTGAAAAAGTATGATTTTGTTGCCTTTTATTTTAGTTATAGCAGAAAAAATTTTATTTCTATTGTGGCCTCCAATAAATTTTATTGAACATTGCTGCCCTAGATGTTGTATCTAACTCCTGTTAGCAGGAAGAAGGGAGAGAAGAGGATATTTAAATGCTTTCTAGGAGATCCTTGTGTTTGGGGCATCATTCTTTGTCCCTTTCCCTTACCTAAAATTATAGATTCTAGGTGTATCCTTGAATCTGGATGAAATTGCTCAGCTTCAATTTTCTGCTTATGTTACTACAGGAGAAGGTAGAAACTGTTATTCTGAGAATAAGAGGTAAACTCTGACACAACTACAAAGCACGGGTAGCAAAACAAACCTTAACTGAGAGGGACAACATCTTTTCAATTTGAATAGAAGTACAAGATGTTTGGCACTGTTACTATTTTCTATTTTTGATGTTTTGGTGATCAGATATTTCAAGAGTTTCTATCTGTTATCTACTAGGTTCTTTTGGGTATTTCTTTCTAGTTTTTTTGAGACAAGAAAAATATATCATTTTTTTTTGCCAGTCCTGGGGCTCGAACTCAGGTGCTGAGCACTGTCGTTGGGCTTTTTCCTCAAGGCTGGCACTCTGCCACTTGAGCCACAGCACCAATTCTGACTTTTCTGTGTATGTAGTACCAAGGAATTGAGCCTAGGTCTTTGCGTATGTTACTCAAGTACTCTACCACTAGCTCAAACTCCCGCCATCATTTTTTTCTTTTAATATGGTTCAGATAGAATCAGATTTCAGAAAAGCGATGGAGCAGAAAAATGCTGTTTAAGAAGTTTAGAATAAAGAAAAAATGATGCAGGAGGTATAGATGTGAAAAAATGTGAAGAGAAGGTTGAGGATCTGGAAAGAAAAAAAATCAGGAGACAAACAATTGATGATAGATAGTATTGAAAGTATTGGAATTGAGAAAAAAGAAACAGAGAAATAGTTACTTGGTAAGAAGAGGGAAATGAGGGGATATTGTGATGGGTTAGTAGTTTATTTTGAAATTTTAGTTTTGTCAATATCCAGTATATTTGGGAGATAAGGATGTCTACATTGAGCTTTGACAATGAGTATATGAATTTGAGTGGTAGAGAAAGTCATTTAAGGGCAAGAAATCAAATGCTCTGATGTGGGTTTGCCAGGAGAATAAAGCTTTTTCAAATGTCAGTCCATAGCAGTTTCAATACATAGTAAATGTCTCACAGAAGATAATTGTTCAGAGGTATTTTTTCACGAGTTATTTGTTATTTCTTTCTACGTGTTTTTGGAAGCAGGAACACTAATGTGTTGATTTTGAAAAATTACATGGTTGAAATACAAAGTCATTAGACACAGTGTCTCCCTTCTGGAGTGAAGGAGTGTGTACTACTGGTCATTATGAAAGATTAAGGCAGTCTTAGTTCAAGGCAGTTCTGCACACTTCAGATATGGGTGTTGCTCAGCTTTATTCATCTTAGGAATATGGGACTTGGAAAAACAGCAGAAATGCTGGTGTTCTGGTTATTGCTATTGCTGTGAATGAGTTATGAAGTCCTTTGTTTCTGACACATGAGCTTTGTATCTTTTATGGAGAAACTGTGGTAGAGTAACTTTTTATTAGTATAAAACTTTTCATCTTGATCAACTATTTCCATTGTCCATTAAGCAATAACTTATTCTATACATGTATTTTCCTTCTTTCCTTGTCTTATTCTTCTGCTACCTTGAAAATCAAATTCATATTTTCTTATTTACATTACTTTTTTTCAGTGCAATGAGATCACAATACTTTTGGCTTCTTTGCAATGCACATCACTAAATAAACAGAATATTTATTTTTTATTTAGCCTCTATAACTGTTCAATTTTTATATGAAAATATTGCTAAAAACATGTGAGCACTTTGTCAGCTTTAAAGCTTCACTGCGATCGAGTATAATCTTTTGCATCCCATATACTAACTCTAGTAGATGGATAAAATCAATTGGATGTGTAAATTCTTTAAATAACAGCAAATGGAGCAAATTGAATTTCAAAGTGGAAAAAAAGGTGAACCTGAAAAGCAGTGGTAAGAAGGTCATGAGCAGAATTAACAAAAAAAAAGTCTGGCAAAGTTACAGTTAGGCAGCCAGTAATTCTCTATTGATCAGGCCTTCTCAATCAATGAGGCTGTGCCTAGATTATTGATGCAAAGGTATTAAGCAAAATTTTATTTCAGCTAACTTGTTGGCTCAGATGTCAACTGAAAGTCATTTCCCCAGTCAATCAAATATACAATAAATCTGAGCAGATTTAGCTCTTAAACATTCTTGTGTCTATTCTGTTTTCCAATCATATATTTACATTTGAGAGTGTAACAATTAATACATAAGATAACACAATGAAAAAGAGCAATGTGTTTCTACAAAGAAAATTAAGAAACACATGATATAGGTAATAGAAATATAGGGGGCATTATTTTTGCATATCGGGGAAAAATTATTTCATATGGGAAGCTCAGTTCCCCGCTTACTTTATCTATTTGGCAACATCAACTTCTACAATTCATCTGTATTTCATTACATCCACTGTAGTATGTGCTATATTTAAAAGCTAAAGTTGAAAAGAAAAGAAAAAATGTACTGATAAGACAGGGTTTTGTTTGTTTGTTTGTTTTTAGTGGAGGGACAGTCATGTGATATAGTACTTACTTATGCATTCTAACCAAAAAATGCCTTTTTTTTCCTTCCTAAGGAAGACTATTTTCATGAACCTAACAGTCTTATTTTTTCACTCATATTTGTATTTCTACTGCATCACTACAGCCAGAACTATATTTTTTCTGATATTGGTTTTGTAGCAATAGCTACTCTTATATTAACCTTATTATTTAGGTCTAATTTTGAGATTTGAACTTTTGGCATCAATCCTCCACACCACTCTATTTTTTCCCTTCCAGCACATATATTTTTCTTTAATTCTAAGAAACGATAACTATGGACCCTTTCCCCTTTTATTTATAACACATTCTCTCAAATTACTACATTATAAAAACTCATTTAAAAATTCTAGAGGGTTCAATAAAAACTTTTGTTTTTATATGTACACATATATTTTATATGTACACATACACATATCTATTGGGCCCTATGATCCTCTCCTAAGAATAACCTCCTTTGTTCTCACTGAGTTCAGAATGTTTAGAATGGTTAGACTGCTGTTTGCCATTTTTACTTTTTCTCCCCTTCTTTCCTTTCTTCTTTGATTAATCCCCTTCTATTGCGTTTTTTCATTTGTGTACACTTTGTCTTGTCCATAATTTTATTTGATTTGGGGAATGGAAAGGGAATCACAGAAATGATGAGACAAAGGATAAACCAAATCAATAGTTATACTCACTAGACACTATGTTGGAAATGAACTTTACCACTTGGTGGGGAGGATAGTTAGGAGGGAAAAAACTAGGAGAGAACGATGAATGAGTGACACTGTTCAGAAAGAAATGTACTCATTATTTGACTTATGTAGCTGTTATCCCTCTGTAATCACCTTTAAAAATCTAAAACAGGAAACTATAATGGGCAGGCTTTAAGTGTGGCTTGAATGAATGATTGGGGGCCTGAGTAAAGCTCTGCGTTCAAACCCCAGTTCGATTTTTTTAAAATCCCTAGCTTTCTGTATCTATATACATTTTAGGCAGATCAGTATATAAATCATGCTATAATATTCATACAAATCATGATTATTGAAAGCCAATATGACAAGTTGTTTGAAGATCAATGTTTTGTTGTATTGTTTTCAACTGCATAATTGTTCTACAACTCATCCTACACATATAGCTGGTAAGCATCTTAAAGTTAGAACAAAACCATTTCTTTATGATATTTATACAATCCCAAATAGGGATGGAGACATGACATCATAAAACTTACTGATAAGGCTTTTTATTATATAGATCAGAAAACAAGATAGGAATTTATATTCTAAAATAATAATTGACCATTTTTCTATGTCTAGGACACACTGCTCCATACCGGGAAGTTTTTGGACTTTGCCTCATGGACATTTATCATCACTTAATCAAGCCAAGATAGAACTAAAATAATAAGCAAAACAATTTACTTTTTACTGATTAAATTATCTTCACTTTTCAAGATAAATATGTAATAAAAAGTCATTTAGGTAAAGCTGAAAATTCTCTAATCATTATATACAAAAGACTGCTTTCCAGAAAATGGGATTTTCTCTTAATCATTTTTTTCATATATTTTTATTGTAATTAATAGAAGGGTAACATGATATTTGCCAGATAGATGGTGCATTAATTCCCATACATTGATACCCTTTCACATGTCTTGATCCCCATTTTCCTTTCCCCACCCCCACCCCTCATCTTGTTTTCCCCCATTCCCTATCCAATTTCACATAACCAAATACAAATGTATCCGATATATCAGGTAACAAAGTGAGATACTGTAACAATATGAGATAACCAAGGGACAGCAAAAGTGATGAGAGATAACATAGTACCATAAGAACAACAATCATTCATTATATGGCTTATGTTTATTTCATATTTTAAATGACAAGTTTAACAAACAATTGTTCAAGGAGGGAATCTCTAATTACATTCTCTGGTACTTAGTATTTAGAACTTAATCAAAATTAGGCTAAAGGTTTGTATGTCATAGAAACATATCAATTTATGAAATAAAACATTGCATCTATAGAGTCATAGGGTTTTATGTCTATATAGTTATGTTTGTATTTCCATTACCATGTCCATAGCTTTGGGCATGCAGTTATTGAGTCCTCACTCTTGTACTCTTTGGATTTAATAACCACATATTAAGGATACCATGCACCTTTTGTTCCTTAAGTCTTGACTTGTCTCACTCAACATGATTCATTCTAGATTCATCCACTTCCCTGCGAATGCCATTATTTTATCTTGTCTGTTGGATATGTAGAATTTCATTGTGTATATATACCACATTTTCTGTATCCATTCATCTGCAGTAGGGCATCGGGATTGTTTCCATCGCCTGGCTATTGTGAATAGTGCAGAGATGAACATAGCTGAGCAGGTGTCTTTATAATATCTTGGGTCATGATGTTCAGGGTACATGCCCAGAAGTGGTATGGCAGGATCATAGGGAAGGTCTATTTTCAGTTCTTTAAGGAACCTCCACACTGCTTTCCAGAGTGGCTGAACTAGTCTACAACCTGTGAACTGGTCAGGTATGAAAAGTAGACAGATGCACAACCCAACTAGTATCAAATGTTTTCTTCCACTAGAGATGAACAATTTCTACTTTTATAAAAATGAACTTTATATTATTTTTTAAATAAATTTTTAATTTCAATGTATAGAGGGGTTACAGTTATATTTGCTAGATAAAGGTTCATTACTTTTCACACATTGATACCCCTTCTTATGTTTTTGTTCCCATTTCCTTCCCCCCAACCCCTCCCCTCATTTTTCCTCTTCTATTTCAAATAAACAAGTAAATTCTTTTTTTTTTTTTTGCCAGTCCTGGGCTTGGGCTCAGGGCCTGAGCACTGTCCCTGGATTTTCTCAAGGTTAGGGCTCTACCACTTGAGCCACAACACCACTTTCACTAGGCCAATCTCCCATCCCAACAAGTAAATTCTTAATAAGTCTTTCAGAAAGGAAACATGACCTAAAATAGAGTGTTACATGTCTAATTGATGCTGATAAAACCATGGCTTTATCATGTCCTCTGTCAGACACTTTAGTTAAAATTTGCCTCCAAGAGAGCAGTGTGTTTCAGATATTGTTCTATTAAGCATCATTTAACGCTATTTACATTTTAATGACCTAGGATGCTTGTTGAAGCCTGTTGTAAGTTCCTTTAAACTGTGATAACAAAGTTACTGAGTGACTGAAAACAACAACAATTTATTCTCTGTAGGATCAACACTCAAGAGTGGAATTGATGTGTCATAGGAAAGATCTATATTTAGTCTTTTGAGGAAACTCCATACTGCTTTTTAGAGTGGTTGAACCAGTTTACATTCCCTTTGGGCCAGCATTTGTTACTGATAGCTTTCTTGATAATGACCATTATAACTGCAGTGAGCTAGAATCTAGAGAAAGATTTGATTTGCATTCTTTTTATGGTGAGAGATGTTGAATATTTCTTCTTTGCATGTCTATTGACCATTCTTATTTCCTCTTCAGAGAAATCTCTTTTTAAGTCATTAGCCCACTTTTTAGTGAGGTGGTTGTTTCTTTGTGGATTTGTTTTTAGGGGCTTTAAGTTTTTGAGCCCGAATATACTTTAGATATGAGGACCTTGTATAGAGGGATTTTCTCTTAATCATTTTTTTCATATATTTTTATTGTAATTAGTAAAAGGGTTACATGATATTTGCCAGATAGAAGGTGCATTAATTCACATACATTGATACCCTTTCACATGTCTTGGTACCCATTTCCCTCCTCCCCCACCCCCCCACCCGTCTTGGTTTCCCCCCTTCCCTATCAAATTTCAAATATCCAAATACAAATAAATTCAATATATCAGATAACAAAGTGAGATACTATACCAATATGAGATAACCAAGGGAGAGCAAAGGAGATGAGAGACAACATAGTACATTAAGGACAACAATCATTCATTATATGGCTTTTGTTTCAATATCCTGGAGGTCCTTTCAATTAGCTTCACATTATATGTCCATATATATCAAGATTTTGCTCTATTGCAAATCTCTGCTAGTAGAGCCCAAGGTTTCTACTGATTATGACAAATGAGGGAAACCATTGAGCCTAAGTTCCTTTGAGTTTGGCTTACTTTACTTAATATGATCTTTTCTAAGTCTTTCCATTTCCTAACAAATGGGGCGATGTCATTCTTTCTGACAGCAGCATAGAATTCCATTGTGTACAAATACCACAACTTGTTGATCCACTCATCAACTGAGGGACATCTAGGTTGGTTCCATATCTTTGCTATGGTGAATAGTGCTGCAATGAACATTGTTGTGCTAGTGGGTTTAGTATGTCCTTGTTTCTGGGTGGTTGGGTAAATGCCAAGTAGTGGAATTGCTGGGTCATAGGGGAGTTCTATGTTTAGCCTTTCGAGGCACTGCCACACTGCTTTCCATAGTGGTTGAACGAGTTTGCACTCCCACCAACAGTGTAGTAGTGATCCCTCCTGGCCACATCCCCTCCAGCATCTGTTGTCATTCGTTTTCCTGATCCTGGCCATTCTAGCTGGAGTGAGGTGGAATCTTAGAGTTGTTTTGATTTGCATTTCTTTTATGACCAGAGATGTTGAGCATTTCTTCATGTGTGTATAGGCCATTTTTGTTTCTTCTTCAGAGAAGACTCTCTTTAAGTCTTTGGCCCATTTTTTAATGGGATGGTTGTTACTTTGGAGGTTAGTTTTGGAGTGATTCAATTTTTTGAGTTGTTGATATATTTTAGATATGAGACCTTGTCCGTTGTTTGGTTGGTGAAGATCTTCTCCCACTCTGTAGGCTTCCTGATTAGTTTACTAGCTATGTCCTTTGCCATACAAAAGCTCTGCAGTCCAATGCAGTCCCACTTATCCAGCCTTTCTCTGATGTGTTGTGATTCTTGGTCCTTATTAAGAAAGTTTTGACCTGTGCCAAGGAGGCCTAGTGTATCTCCTATTCCTTCCTGTTGAGTTTTCAGTGTGTCAGCTTTTACCTCCAGGTCTTTGATCCATTTGGAGTTAATTCTAGTGCAAGGTGACAAAGAAGGATCCAGCTTTAGTTTTCTGCAGGTGCTTAACCAGTTCTGCCAGCACAACTTGTTGAAGAGGCTGTCTTTCTTCCATTCTATTTTTTTGGCTCCCTTGTCAAAGATTAGGTGGCCATAGGTCTGTGGTTTAATATCTGGGTCCTCAGTTCTATTCCATTGGTCTTCAGGCCTGTTCCTGTGCCAGTACCAAGCTGTTTTGAGAATTATAGCTCTGTAATAGAATCTAAAGTTTGGAATTGAAATTCCTCCTGTGCTGTTCTTTCTGCTAAGAAGTGTTTTTCCTATATGGGGTCTTTTATTATTCCATATGAAATTTTGGATTGCCTCTTCTAATTTGTCTTCTTTAAATACTAAATTTCATTTACATTTAGAAATTGGTCGCCTTTTTAGTGATTACGACAGAGAGATAATACAAAGAGAGCTCATAGTTTAACATTAGTATATGAATAACATGTATGAAACATGACTGTGTGAAATAAATCATCTTAATTATAGGACTTATAATATAAGAAAGATGAAAGGGTTACCATACAAGTTTTATATATAAGAAACAACAGGCTCTAATATTTTCCTGTTGCTTTGAAGACTATTTTTAATCAACTTGTCTAAATATTATAGCTCATAACAGTCTTAGTCCAAAGTTTAACTCATTTTCATAAATATATAAATGTATTTATCATGTTTTAATTAAACATCTGCATAAAATTGTGCTACAAGTTTAAGATTTGAATTTGAAAATGTGCGGCTAGTCCCTAATTTAGTTTTATAAGTGGATAAATACTATATGCATCAGGAGGTGCAGTGCAATGCTAGTCAATAATTTAAGAGATGTGTTCTTCTCTCATAACAGTAGAATCACTAAATATGGTGTATGAAACTTTTCTTATTACATTATTGTAAAAGAAAAGATAACAGAAATCACCTTAAGAATAAAACATGTGGTAAGAAAAATTCACTTGTATCTGTTTGTGATTAACCATAAAGCTTCCATATGTGGTGTTCTTTGGATTTAGACTGCCCATAGTAACTTGAGTATGGCTATAATTACACCCTGCTTGAATCAAAAAAGTCAAATAATGTCAAAAACTATCATTTTACTGGTAGATATTTTGAAAATTAAAACCTGAAAAAAAAGATAGCATATTGTTAACATTTTACTGAAACAAGATGACCACCAAGTACAATGTGAAATAGGAAAGGACTGAAAGATCTGTAGTATAATTTTTTCTTTTTTATTAAAGAATTTATTAACATTGATTTTTACATCATATTTCAAGTGCCATGTTTAACAAACAAGTATTTAAGAAGGGAATCTCTGTATGTAATCACTGGCACTTAGATTTTAGAACATAATTAAAATTAAGCATTAATCTATGTAATAAAACATTATGTGCATAGAGTATATAGCCCATCATAGATTTTTATGTCTATGTAGTTATGTTTATATCTCCACGACCATGTCCATAATATTGGGTATACAAACAGAGTCATTGCTCTTTTGAGCATGAGCTCATTTGTTGGCTTTTAAGGTGTTTTCATGTCTACACTTTTCATAAGTATCTCAAATTATTGACTGGCACTGCACTGCATTTTCTGATAGGTTTGGAATTTATCCACTTTCAAATAGTTTCTTTGGACCCACCAAAATAATGGTATTGACTTAAGTAATAACAAACTGAAAAAATATACCTAGGGGAACTTTTAAAGATAATGTAATCCAACCATCATATTTAAAAAAACAAGTAATAGTAAGTCCATACCACTAATTTTTGGTAGAGTGAAACAGTGTTTCTAAATAATAACTTCTTTAAAAAATGAAAAAGAAAAACAAACCTTCCTATATTCTTGGAAACTCAATTATTCCATGAAGAAAATCAGGATGCTTGAAACTTGAATATTGGATTGGCCATCAATACAGACTTATACTGCAGAAGACAACAAATTCAGACCAAGATTTAGTCAAATGGAACTAATATAAGAGACCCACAAGTTAATGTGTTCCATCAGCAATGACAACTGGGAATGGAGCAAGCTATGAGATAAGCATTGATTACAAAATTCAGTGGACAAATTTTCACAAAATATTGAGATTTGTGTGCCTCTAATCTAGGCCTGTGGTGTGTTGTTGTGATGTTGTGTTTTATTTTGTTTGTAGGTTATGGGGCTTGACCATTGGGCTTGGGCATTGTTCCTCAGCTCTTCAGTTCACAGCTAGTGCAATACCACTTGAGCCACAGCACCGCTTCCTGTTTTCTGGTGGTTAATTGGAAATGAGAGTCTCACAGACTTTTGTGCTCAGGCTGGCTTTGAAGCCAGATTCTCAAATCTCAGCCTCCTGAGTAGCCACCAGGGCCCAGCTGTGTTTTATTTAATGTAAATGCCTTAAATATTTTGAATGTGTACATTAGTTCATTGCAAGTTTCCTTCTGACATACAATATGGTGATTTCATCGAAACATGCTTGCCTTGGATATTGTCCTACTTTGGCAGTAGCTACACTGCAATAAAAGGTGTGGGTAACTGAAAATTCCAAAAACTGAAATTTTCTTTTATATATTGTATACGATTTCATTTTCCCCTAATTTGCTTTATCCAGTATCTATGAATTAGAGAATAATAGAATTTTTCATCAACACATTTAAATGTACTACATGGAAACTTTACATTTTTCTCCCCCAAATACAGGATTGAAGAATTTATTGCTTATTCCTACATGAAACATCAGTCTGAAAACTTTCAACTTAGCTATTTCAAGTAAAATAAACTGATTTTTGAACATACATAAAATTGATTTTGATTGAATATAATCATTTTTCTTAGTTCTTACTGCTGTGTACAGAATTCCAGAAATTGTTGACTATGTCCATTACTCTCTGTTTGTCATTCTGTCTCTCCTGCTCTTTCTTTCTTTCTCTCTCCTGATTTCTCAGGAACAGAATTACAAAAGTGAAGAGTTTTGTTTTGGAGTACTTGTCAGAAAACATCCTTCTAACAATTCTTGCCAGGTTAAACTAGGGACAATTTATGACTGAGTGCTGTCTGAGCTGGGTGTTTATAGACCAACCTGACTTGTAAGTTGATTCCTCAGCTATAGAGGTCTTGCCCCATTATTTGACATTCTTGATTCAAGCAGTGTGTAATTATAGGCCTAATCAAGTTTCAATAGTCAGCCTTAATAAGAATCAGAAGCTTGAATTTCATTGTCTGCCATCATTTAGCTTCATAAGGAATGGAGTGGTGCATGTGATGTGGCCTTTAGGAGTGAGTTGGTTGCACTCTCTATCAGGTGAATTCTTCAATGCATTCCTCTCTCCATTGCAGTCATAAATAAAATACATATGAGCAAAGTTTGTTTTAGTAAAGATTGCAGAGTTGAAATGATTGGGAAATGCTTGAAACCTTTGCTTTCAGACATGTTCCCAGTCTAATTAGTTAATGCCTACATTTGATACAATTATCTAAATTCAGAGGGAGTAATGGGCAGAGATCTCTTGAGTTACTTATGTCTTAGCGTGAACTCTTGAGGCAAATTTTGAAAAAATACCTACTGTGCTGACAACAGTTTAGCTGAATGTAAGCAATTTATTTATCTATTTAGGACAGAAGATCTACTGGTAGAAATCTCTATCTATCAAAAATATTTACTGACTCTCAATTGTGTAAATAGCACAGAAATTACTTCCAGAGTTGAATGGTGTAAGATTTGTGACTCTTTGTAAGATAATTTGTCTGTTGTAAGGACATTTCCTTCTGGAAAAAGAAGAGAGGTTATTCATTGTTTTGTCTTTCTTTCCTTTTCTGTCATTTTAAAAGATTTCTCTCTCTTTTAAAATGCTTATAGACAGGTTACTATGGCTGATGCCTATAATCCTAGCTTTCCGAGAGGCTGATATCTGAGGATAATGATTCAAATCCAAATCAAGTAAAAAATGCCCATGAGTCTCTTGTCTCCAATTAAACACAAAAAAAATCAGAAGTGCAGCTTTGACTCAAGGGGTGCAGTGCTAACCTTGAGGAAAAAGGGCCCTGAGTTCAAGTTTCAAGAGAGGAACACACACTCTCAAACATCCTATTAAGCTAATTTGAATTCTCTCCCTAATTTGCCACTCTTCATTAGTATAAAATTTTGAGACAATCTTATTTTTGGCACAGTAGCAATATGAGCAGGAATTTGTGAGAGCCTTTGTGTTTACACTGTCAAAAATTACATTTTTGTATAGTACAAACTTTTAGCAATTATATATCATAAAACAAAATCTTACAACTTGCCATAAATGTTCCATTTTTATTTGATAGACATCACTAAGTAATGGGGAAGAGCAGTTACCTACACTATAGTTAGTCTAAATTTGATATAGTACTGTTTACTATCAAAAAATTTCTGTTACAGGCCTAATGGTGCATGCCTAGCATGCATGAAGAGCCAGGTTCAATTCCTTGGTACCACATACATAGAGAAAAGCTAGAAGTTGGGGCTGTGGCTCAAGTGGTAGAGCAGTAGCCTTGAGAAAGTCCAAAGACATTGGCCAGGTCCTGAGTTCAAGGCCCAAGACTGGCAAGAAAAACTCTGTTACATATTTTATCCTGGTTGACTAAATTTCTGTTTTCCTCATTTTCTTCATCTGTGAAACAAACATGTAAATAAGATACCAATTGTAGAATGTTGGCAGGAATAAATGCATGAAATGAGCTCTTGTAAGGTAGTTAGAACAGTACCTGGCACATTAAGTACATGCATAAGTGTTTGCTAAATAAATAAACCTGAAGATACTCTATAGCCCAAATTATATATAGCATCCTACCTATCTTTCTGCAGCCCACAATTTCTTATGGCACCTAGCACTCAGATTAATTCTGGACATTATGAATTACTGAAGATTAATGTTCAATTTCAATCATTTGAATTCTCAAAAACTAAGAGACCCAGGCATAGTGACACGCACCTCAAATCTCCATATTCACAAGGCTGAAGGCGTATGTCTCATAGGACAACGTCCCCAAACCAAAAAGAGCAAGCAGTCTTCCTACTATTTCTGAAAAGTAAGGAAAGCAAACGCAATGTTCATATTTAAAAACCTCTATGCCAGGGTACCTAAGAATGGATGAGATTCTCTGAAAAGAATTGCTTACTCCCACATTTAACATGATTCCTAGGTGGCATACAACACTGGCTTCATTGTAGGCACTGACTATTGCTCCAGTTGTTTGCTTAAACATCAAAGAAAGGGATATGTGTAAATGTTGTTATTGAATTGATATTGATGCTATTGAAAGTAGCATGTCATAACTTTTCAATCATGCTACTAGTGGCCCGACAAAAGAAAATCTCCATTAGATGTTCTCTTTGCTTGACACTTCAAAAATGTTTATAGGTAGAGTTATATTTAAGTTACTGCAGTTATTCAGTATTTCTCAAATATTTATAGGTAGAGTTATATTTAAGTTACTGTAGTTATTCAGTATTTCTCAATCTGGCAGTTTAAATACAAGGTGAAAATAGAATTATATATACAATATTTCCTTTATTGGATAGCAATTTTGTACATATAGCTCAGTTTTATATATTCCTAACATTCAAATTATAGAGTACACTAAAAGGATTTATATTATTTCTTCACATTGTTTCTTTTGGTCATGTCAAATTTAAAAATACAGTTATTAATTTTGTAGGAAATTTCATATATTCCCAAGGTTAAACAATGAAATTTTGATGGGAGACTTCTTTGAGACCCCAGCTTCACCATACTAGTTTACATATAAAACTCATATAAGACAATAATTATCTAATCCTGTAACTTCAAAGATAGGTCTCTCTCCCATCTGTAAATTTGACAAGATACAACTTAAATATGCTCAGATTGCATGGCGAAGATAAAGAGCAACTATTTGGTCCATTCTAAGTAATAGTACTGTATGTAAGGGTGAGGTTGGTTCATCAAGTTTTTCTTGATTCTTATGTTAATATCAGAAATGGACAGTATTATAGGCTATGCATCCTTGAACTTAAGGACTTGTTCACAAGCCACAATCTGTTGAGGATTCAAATGAGTTAAATTTATTTTAGATTAAGCATTTCCAAGGTGAAATACTTGCTTTCACACTCACATAAGAAGCAGAAGAAAGAGTGGGCTTGTACTCAGATGTTCCTTTGGAATAAGGTTGATTACAATAATGTTTCTCAATGCTCTGAGTGATGGAGAAGAAAGCTTCCATATTAGATTTTTACCATAATCAAGTTAGAAAGAAAGAAAGAGGAAATTAATTCAAAAAGATTTTGACAAAGAAGAAATTATCTGTCAACACAAAATCAGAACAGGGCAAGTACAAACTAGGTATTGGGTTCAGACAATCACTAATTCTGACAGAAGATAAGAGTGATTGGAATGAGTAGACAGAACTACACTTGAAGCTATAGTAAGATGAATGAAAGTAATGCAGTGTGATTATTTAAGTACCAAGGCATATGCAATTGAAATGAAAGACATCATCTAATAGATATAAGGTCACATCAATAGCAAAAGGGTAAAGAAGATCATGCAGCACCAGAAATGGAAGAATTCAGGAGGTATTTTTTAAATTGTTTGGGTAATGTATAGAGGGGTTACAGTTACATTTGCCAGATAGTAGGTGCATTACTTCTCTCACACTGATACCCCTTCTCATGATTTTGTCCCCATATCCCTCTCTTCACCCCCTCCCTATCATCTTGTTTTCCCCTCTTCCCTTTCTTATTTCAAATAAAAAAGATACCAGGTAACAAAGTCAGATACATTAACAATATGAGATTAACCAAAGGGCAACAAAAGGGAAGAGAATAAAAGAGAAGAGAAATAACGAATATGTTAAGAACCACAATCACACAAGATAAAGCTCTTGTTTCCATATCCTAGAGATCTTTTCATTTAGTCTCAGGTGGTATTTTTTATATAATATCTGTGGGCGGCACTGCTGTCTTCCTTCCTTCCTTCCTTCCTTCCTTCCTTCCTTCCTTCCTTCCTCCCTCCCTCCCTCCCTCCCTCCCTCCCTTCTCTCATTATATTCTTTATGTCTTTCCCCTTCCTCTCTTTCTTTCTTTCCTTTCTGTCTCTGCCTCTGCTTCTGTCTCTCTGTCTCTCTGTATCTCTGTCTGTCTGTCTCTCTGTCCCTGTCCCTCTCTCCCTCCCTCCCTCCTTCCCTCCCTTCCTTCCTTCATTCCTTCTTTTTAACAAGATTTCATTCTGTGGCTCAGTCTGTTTTTGCACTCCTGGACTCAATCAATTCCCTTGCTTTATCCTCTTGCTTTACCTGGGATTACTAGTGTGTGCTACTGTCTTGCTTATTCCATTTTTGTATAAACAATACCATAGAAAATCATCAAACTGTACTAGAGACTTGCCAGACATATTTTCCATATAAAGCTACTTTGAAAACAGTAGTACTGAGCCCATCACCACCACTGCAGTAATTGTTTCTTAGAAAGATTTTACAATGACTAGTCGTTCAACTGAAGATGACCAATGCGTTATTTCAAAGCATTTCATTCTCCTTTTACCCTCTTGTTCCAACTGAAAGAATTCTGTCATCATATTAGGTCAGCTTCTTGGTCCAGCCTAATACTTGGGCTCTATGCCTCAGAAGAAACTCCCACCCCTATCACATTACCATGCTGTTTGATGCTAGCTTTGAACACTAGAATGTGCTATTTAATGTATTTTCACTTCTTTTATCATGATTTACTGTAGACTTGTCAGCTATCAATTTAATTAAACTGTACAACTATCTACATTTGCAGTGTATACTAGAACTTTCACAATGAATTTCATTTATTTAGCTGGATGTACCAAAATAGCACGTTACATTGGTTGAGATTGAACTGACCTTTTTTTCTTTAAAGGTCTGGTTCCAATATTCTAGAAGGTAATAAATAAGTCTGTTTTCTTTCTTGAATATTTTTTCACAAATAGTTTTGACATTTCTTTCTCTAGATGTCAGTACCCTTTCTTTTCTACTCTGTCTTTACAGAGAAGCCATTTTTTTTCACACTCTGTACTTTGGGATATTTTATCTCACTTCCTTAGGTTTCCTTGGAGTGTGTTATCTCTTAATTCAAACTTCTTCTTTACTTTAATGCAGAAATAGCATGATATAAAAAGTGAAATAATTGTTTTTTCATCTTTTTAATTTAGTTGTATGACTTAGTTCAATTTATTTTGGAGTACAGTATTTAGGTGTCTACACAAATACATATTTTTCTACATTAGCCCTGTTTTTTCTATATAATTATTGATTAGTTTTCTATTTCTTCTACCTGCTCAGTCATCTTTATCATGTTTTGAGAACTACTTTGTATAGTTTGTTGTAAATCTTCATTTTATATAGTTATTTGGTTTGCTTATATACTCTTGTATAGAGGTTTTATGTCTTGAACATAGGAATACTTTATGTCTTGCTATCTGATAAAATTGGGTTTGATATATACATGCAAAAACAATTAGGTTTTGAGAGCAAATACTGTGACGTATACACAACACAAGTTGAAAGAAAGCAAAGTGAAAGATGGAGATGACAAAGTTAGAAAGTTTAATAGCTACATATTTTCAATAAAGAGATATAAATTAAAAGTACTAAATTTAGAGGTTAGAGAGGTAATATAAGCTAAACAAATGAAAGTGTGAAGTAGCAGTTTGTTAAGAAGAATAAGATATTGCAAACAGAGAGGTATCAATTAAACTTTACCACTATTCCTAGTTCATTTGTCACCTTGGCAAAAAGTGAGGATGTGACAGAATAAATGACAGGTTTAGGTAACAACCCCACACTCAGTAACAGAGATTAGTATGAAAGAAGAGTATATGGGTGTCATCACCAGCACAATAGTGACAGTTTTGAGATGTTACAGAAGGTGCTTCAGTCATGGAAAAATAGAATGAATAAGAAACTGGAAATTTATGCATAACTGATAAATAGGGATTCTTAAAATGAAAAGGCAAGGATCATAAAAACATATTTTCAGGTGTGTGAAAGATCAATATTTGATAGATACTGCAGTTTAATTCTAAAAAAATATAAGAAGTTTCAGAATTCATATATCAAACTTAAGAGTAGGTAATATTATTGTGGTCAAAGGAGGCAATGACTGGATGGATGTAGTGCAAGATTTACTGACTAGCTATTTGTTTAAAGTTTACTGCTAGATATGCAATAACATTATTTTAATATTCCAATATTCTAAGTCAAGTATTTTCAAAGTAATTTCAATCCCTGTAGATTCTTAAGACAATTTAGATATTGTATGCAATGACTGAAAAATTCATATTATGTTAACAGCTTATTTCTACTGAATATAAAAATGTATACCTACTGCTAATATCATACTCAATGCTGAGAGATTGATATTTTCCCCTAAACTCAGGAATAAGACATGATGTCCACTTTCACCATTCTGATTCAACATTGAACTGGAGGCTCTATGCAGGGAAATTAGTCAAGAAAAAAAAATGAAAAGAAATCAAATTGGAAAGAAAGAAATCAAACTATCTTTGCTGAACAATGACATAATCTTGTATGTAGAAAACCCAAAGGAATCCACAAAAGAACTATTAGAGCTAGTAAACCAGTTAAGCAAGTGAGCAAGATAGAATGCCAATAAACAAAACTCAATTGTATCTCTACATGATAGCAATGAACAATACAGAAATTATATTAAGAAGACAATTGCATTGATAATAGCATTAGAAAGAATAAAACAACATGGAATAAGTTTCACAAACTCAGAGTATAAGACTTAGACCCTCAGTATAACAAACAATAATGAAAGAAGCTAAGGAATTACATAAGTTGTCCTATGTTCATGGAAGAAACTTCCTCACATTGATATGAATGTAATCCATATAAACTTTCAAACGGATTGAATTAAATCCCTACGAAAATTTTGTCTGTCTTTGTTATGAAAAAAGGAATGTGAGGCTTTGGAGCACAGCCTAGTGGTAGAGTGCTCACCCAGGACGCATGAAGTCCTGGGTTAGATTCCTCTGTACTACATGCACAGGAAAAGCCAGAAGTGGAGCTGTGCAAAGTGTTAACCTTGAGCAAAAAAGTGTCCAGGGACAGCCCAGGTCCTGAGTTCAAGTCCCAGTACTGGCAAAAAGAAAAAAAAAACAAAGAGACAGAGAGGAGAGGAAAGGAGAGAGAGAGAGAGAGAGAGAGAGAGAGAGAGAGAGAGAGAGAGAGAGAGAGAGAGAGAGAGAGAGAGAGAGAGAGAGAGAGAGAGAGAGACGGAGAGAGAGAGAGGGAGGGAGGGAGGGAGGGAGGGAGGGAGGGAGGGAGGGAGGGAGAGCACACAGGGGAGAGAGGGAGGGAGGGAGGCAGGAAGGGAAGAAAGGCAGGAAGGCAGGAAGGAAGGGTAAATTTAAGCAACAATAATTACCTCCAAACCATCTTAGAAAAGCAAAGCAAAGTGAAAGTAACAGTTTCATTTCAATTTCTTCCTGCAGAGCTACAATGTTCAGTACAGTTCAATATATACAGACAGTAGCCAATACAGCACAGCTTATAATACAAATCAATAGAATATGAATGAGATTCCTTAAAGAAACCATTACATTTAGAGTCATTTCTGGCAAGGTTACCAAAAATATTCATTTGGAAAAGAATTATCATTTAAACAAATAATGTTCAGAAAATGAGATGTTTATATTGAACAAGTTGTGTCTGTCCATAAAACAAATAAAAATCAATGGAATAAAGACTAAATATAAGGGCTAAGAAAGAACAGGACATGGAAAATACAATGTAAATACTTTTGTCTTTGGTTTAATCTATGGCTTCTCAGCAAAAATAGATAATTAAGAATCAATTAAAATAAAATTTCTTTTTAAAATCATATTAGAAAAGTGCAAACACATCTCAAAGAATAAGAGAAAACGGTTACACATATCACCTATCTAAAAGAGATTTCACATCTTTAATATAGAAAGAATTCTTGTACTCAATAATAAAAAGATAAATAATCCAAGTAAATAGTGGATAAGGAATCTTAATAGATTTTCCCCAAGAAAATACAAAGCTGTCAATCTTTAGTCATAAGGAAAATGCAATTCCAAATGAAAATTAGACATGACTTGATATTTATAAGGGTGGCTTTAGTAAAGACAGATAGTGAGTATAAGAATGATGTATATAATTTAAAGAGGTAAGTTGTTAGAAAGATTGGGCACTAGACATATTGCTAGTAGAAATGTAAAATTGTTCAGTCACATTACAATGCAGCATTTCTTAAACTTGTTATCTGGAAATTCCATCTCTGGATATATATGACAGAAATGAAATACAAGAATATTTGAAGCAGCATTATTCATTTTAGTTAAAAAGTAGCAAAGCCCTAATAATATCAACTGACAAATAATTTTAAAAGGTTTCATATCTGTACAACAAAATATTATCTGGCAGTAAAAATTAATTGGCAAAATATTATTTGGCAATAACAGCAGTAAAAATAATAACATTATGCTATTAATTAGTTGAACCCTGAAAAAATTAAATGGAGGAAGCTATTCACTTACAGACTATTTATGAAAAACAAATTTTGCATAATTCTATTTATTTCTTATTGTAATTAATAGAAGCGTTACATTATATTCTCCAGATAGAAGGTACATTTCTTTTTTTTCATATTTTTAATTGGAATTAATAGAAGGGTTACATGATATTTGCCAGATAGGAAGTGTATTAATTCACATACATTGATACCCTTTCACATGTCTTGATCCCCATTTTGCTCCTACCCACCCCCACCCCTCATTTTGTTTTCCCCCCTTCCCTATCCAGTTTCAAATAACTAAATACAAATATATCCGATATATCAGGTAACAAAGTGAGATATTGTAACAATATGAGATAACCAAGGGACAACAAAAGAAATGAGAGATAACACAGTACATTAAGGACAACAATCATTCATTATATGGCTTTTGTTTCTTTATCCTGGAGGTCCTTTCATTTAGCCTCATATTCTATGGCCTTATGTATCAAGGTTTTGCTCTATTGCAAATCTCTGCTAGGAGAGCCCAAGGTTTCTACTGATTATGACAAATGACAAAAACCATTGATCCTAAGTTCCTTTGAGTCTGGCTTACTTCACTTAATATGATTTTTTTAAGGCTTTCCATTTCCTAACAAATGGGGTGAAGTCATTCTTTCTGACAGCAGCATAGAATTACATTGTGTACAAATACCACATCTTGTTGATCCATTCATCAACTGAGGGACATCTAGGTTGGTTCCATATCTTTGCTATGATAAATAGTGCTGCAATGAACATTGTTGTGCTAGTGGATTTAGTATGTCTTTGTTTCTGGAAGATTGGGTAAATGCCTAGTAGTGGAATTGCTGGGTTATAGGGGAGCTCTATGTTTAGTCTTCTGAGGAACTGCCATACTGCTTTCCATAGTGGTTGAATGAGTTTGCACTCCCACCAACAGTGTAGTAGTGATCCCTCCTGGCCACATCCCCTCCAGCATCTGTTGTTATTAGTTTTCTTGACCCTGGCCATTCTAATTGGAGTGAGGTGGAATCTTAGAGTTGCTTTGATTTCCATTTCTTTTATGACCAGAGATGTTGAACATTTCTTCATGTGTCTATAGGCCATTTTTGTTTCTTCTTCAGAGAAGACTCTCTTTAAGTCTCTGGCCCATTTTTGAATGGGATGGTTGTTATTTTGGAGATTAGTTTTGGAGTGATTCAATTTTTTGAGCTGTGGATGTATTTTAGATATGAGGCCTTTGTCTGTTGTATGGTTGGTGAAGATCTTCTCCCATTCTGTAGGCTTCCTAATTAGTTTATTAGGTGTGTCCTTTGCCATACAAAAGCTCTGCAGTTCAATGCAGTCCCACTTATCCAGCCTTTCTCTGATTTGTTGTGATTTTGGTTCTATTTTTTTTGCTCCCTTGTCAAAGATTAGGTGGCCATAAGTCTGTGGTTTAATATCTGGGTCCTCAGTTCTATTCCATTGATCTTCAGGCCTATTCTTGTGCCAGTACCAAGCTGTTTTGATACTTATAGCTCTGTAATAGAGTCTAAAGTTTGGTATTGAAATTCCTCCTGCGCTGTTCTTTCTGCTAAGAAGTGTTTTTGCTATACGGGGTCTTTTATTATTCCATATGAAATTTTGGATTGCCTCTTCTATTACTTTAAAGAATAACATTGGGATATTGATGGGTATTGCATTGAATCTTGGAAAGATTGAATCTTGGAAAGATTGTCATTTTTACGATGTTGATTCTTCCAATCCAGGAGCATGGGAGGTTTTTCCGTTTCCTCAGTTCTGCTTTAATTGCCTTTTTCAGGGTTTTAAAGTTTTCATCCAGAAGGTCCTTTCCATTCATAGTTCAATAATTCCTAGGTATTTTCTTTTATTTGAGGCTATTGCAAAAGGAGTTGCTTTCCTGATTGTTGCCGCATTCCTCTCACTGTTGGCGTAGAGGAAGGCAGTTGATTTTTGAGGGTTAATTTTATACCCTGCTACTCTTCCAAAGTTTTGAATCAGCTCAAGGAGCTTGGGAGTAGAGTCTATAGGCTTCTTTAAATACAGAATCACGTCATCTGCAGAGGGGAAGTTTTACTCCCTCTTTCCCTATTTGGATCCCCTTTATGCTTGCTTCTTGCCTATTGCACTGGCTAGGAATTCTAATACTATGTTAAAGAGGAGTGGAGAGAGTGGGCATCCTTGGCTCATTCCTGATTTTAGAGGGAATGGCTTTAGCTTTTTGCCATTAAGTATAATACTAGCTGTGGGTTTGTCATACACAGCCTTTATTATATTGAGGAATGTTCCATGGCTTCCTAGTTTCTCCAGAGCTGATAACATAAAGGGGTGTTGGATCTTGTCAAATGCCTTTTCTGCATCTATTGAGGCAATCATGTGATTTTTGTCCCTCTTCCTGTTGATGTGTTGAATTATATTAATTGATTTGCATATGTTGAACCAGCTTTGCCTCCCTGTGATGAATCCTGTTTGATTATAGTGTTTAATTTTTTGATGATTTGTTGTAGACGGTTGGCCAGTATTTTATTGAGTAGTTTTGCATCGATGTTCATTAAAGAAATGGGTCTATTTTTCTCTTTCTTTGGTGAATCTCTTTCTGGTTTTGGGATGAGGGTTATACTGGCTTCATAGAATGAGTTTGGTAAAGAACCTTCACTTTCAATTTCGTTGAAGAGCTTGAGGAGTATTGGTGTGAGCTCTGCTTTGAAGACCTTATAGAATTCAGCTGTGAATCCATCTGGCCCTGGGCTTTTCTTAGGTGGAAGGTCTCTCATTGCCATTTCTATTTCAGTGCTTGAAATAGGCTGTTTAGTTGGGTTAGCTCTTCTTGGTACAGGGTGGGTATGTTAATATTGGCTAGGAATTCGTCCATTTCTTCTAGATTCTCAAATTTTTTAGCGTAAAGGTTTGAGAATTATTCCCTCATGATACTCTGGATCTTGGTAATTTCTATAGTTATATTACCATTTTCATCTGTGATTTTGTTTATTTTGGTATGCTCTCTTCTTTTTTTGGTAAGATTTGCTAAGGGTTTGTCAATTTTGTTAATTCTTTCAAAGAACCAACTCCTTGTTTTGTTGATTTTTTCTATAGTTTTTTTTGGATTCCAATTCATTTAATTCTGCTTTGATTTTAATAACTTGCTTCCTTCTAGTATGATTAGGGTTGGTTTGTTGCTCTTTTCCCAGCCGCTTAAGATGACTCATTAAGTTGTTGGTTCACGATTTTTCCAATTTGTTATTATAGGCACTCAGAGCTATAAATTTTCCTCTGAGTACTGCCTTTGCCGTGTCCCAAAGGTAGAAGGTACATTTCTTAACAATCATAGCTACCCCTTCTCATGTTCTCGACCCCATTTCCCTTCCCCATCCCTCCCCTCATCTTGTTTTCCCCACTTCCCTATCCTATTTGAAATATACATCTATACAATATATCAGATAACAAGGTAAGATGAGCAATAACATAGTACATTAAGAACAATAGTCACACCTTATATGGCTCATGTTTCTGTATCTTGGAGGTCCTTTCATTTAGCCTCATCTATATGGCTATATATCTAGGTTTTGCCGTATTGTGAATCTCTTCTAGGAGAGTCCAAGGTTTATAGTAATTATGACAAATGAGGGAAACCATTGAGCCTATGTTTTTTTGAGTCTGGCTTACTTCATTTAATATGATTTTTTCCAAGTCTTGCCATTATATTACTAGTTAGAATGGACAAATTCATTGACAGATAAGGTTGAATAGTAATTTCTAGGGCCTAGACAGAATGAGGAGTGGAGTAGAGAAGGATTGCTAACATGTGTGGAGCACCTTTAGGTGTGATCAATTTTTCTGGAATTTGTGATAGTTACAAGTAATAGAAATGTCTGC
Source organism: Megascapheus bottae (assembly GCF_031878675.1). Classification (NCBI taxonomy): domain Eukaryota; kingdom Metazoa; phylum Chordata; class Mammalia; order Rodentia; family Geomyidae; genus Megascapheus; species Megascapheus bottae. The sequence continues at coordinate 17,359,647 of NC_143520.1, read as the reverse complement.
AACTTGTGATATATTAATTGTATCTCAATAAAGTTATTATAAAATAAAAAGAACAATGGGGTAGCGCCTGAAAACATATTAAGTCAGGAGAACTAAATTTTCTATTTGTCATTATTTTATTTTCTGCATGCATACAATACATGTACACATACATGGAGTGAAATATAAAAAGAGAGAGGTGAGTAGAGTATAGGGGGAGAGGGAGAAACACATTAGCCTGGTCCCAATGGCTCACATCAGCAATCCTAGTTACTTGGGGAGTTGAGATCTGAGGCTATTCAGGCTGTAATCTGAGCCAGTCTACATAGTAAGTCCTTGAGACTTTTTATTTGCCATGAATAAACAACATTTTAAAAATCTAAAAATGTAGCTGTGGCTTAAGTGACATCCTTGAGTGTTACAACTAAAAAGCAGTACTCAGGCCTTCTGTACCAGCCGCAATAGTGGCTGTGCGTATATATAAGATAAAAATAACATATAAGCATGGCTACAGATATAGATATATAGGCCCTTTTCATTTAAAGAATTCATTTGACAAATATACATTAAAAAAATTTAAAAAGCCACAACAGTATCTTTAATAAAGTATTATAAGCTATTACATTTATTATGAATAAAGTGAATCTCTTAAAACATGGTAATTATCTGTAGAAAGCAAAGTGTTTAAGTTTTATTTTGCTTTTAATTGTCGTACAATAGGTGTACATATTTTGAGATGTAATGTGATGATCTGATGCATGTATGAATTGTATAATAATCCCATCAAGGTAATCACTTTATCCCTTGCACCAAGGGGCAAACTGTTATTTGTGTCTGTGTGATGGTAACATTCAAAATCTCTTCTTCCCTCCCAGCTATTATGAAATTCACCATATATTATAGTTAATATTACCCTTACATAAAATAGAACACCAAAACTTATTCCTCCTGTCTGAAACTTTCTGCCAGGAAATATAAATTTGAGATGCTTAGATCTATAAGCTATATTACAATCTCATGGAATAATGTTTCTTCTTAAAGAAATACATATTGACAGATAAACTGTGACTATTCATGTTTGGTGTAGATTTTCTCAGGAATTAATAAAGTAAGGGGGGCTGGGCATGTTGTCTCCTGTCTGTAATTCTAGCTACTGAGATGGTGGAGGTAGGAACATTTATAGAAGAGAATGGTCCCAGCCCCCCCCCAAACAAAAAAACAAACAAGAAGAGAGAGAGAAATAGATTCTATTTGAAAAACAACTAAAGCAAGAAGGATTGAGGTTGTAATTTCAGTCACAGAGTGTTTGCTTACCAAATACAAGGCTCTGAGTTCAATGGGAAGTGCGGTAAATAAAATAAAACAAAGTAAGCCCATTATATCAAAAATAGTGATAGTATGTGTTGTTAATGATAAAATCTCATTTCTTCATTGTGAACTTAGATTTTCTATACAGACAATATTCTTGCTTTACAATTTTTGAATTTGTATTCAATTTGTTTTTGTTCTCTCAAAACAAGCTTTAGATAATATCAAGTCTCATAATTAATTGATAACTCATTTTTCACTAATATAATCATTTCTACAAACTGAATATTTAATGTGAGATAATCACTTCCCTCCTGTTTTTATGACTATGCTGAATTTATTTGGCCCCTGTTTCAATTATGTTTGCTATTTCATAAGAAAAGTATTTAAAAAAATCATTTACTCTATTGTTGGGAAAATAAAATAAACAGTAATATCTGTGTACTGGTTCATTTTTGGTAAACCATTCATAAACACATTCCTAAGCTGTCTTCTTTTATCTACTATTTTGGAATCATCTTTGTAATAGCCATTTTTTTTTACTTGCAGACTTCTGATTGTGATTGTTTTAACTTAATTTTTGACCAGGTCTGACTGCCATTTCAGATCATTTGCACATTAGGAGACATTGGACAGACTGAGGCCAACCTTCATTACCAATAAATCAGAGTTTCTCATTAGACGCTAATGAGTTCTTATATTGTCCCTTTGATTATTACCCCGGTTCCATTTGAAAGGAAAACATTTCATCTTTTTTATTCTCTTTCACAGAACTACTTTTCAGAGTATGAGAGCTTTTAAGAAATTGCAGTGAGATGAGCCTATCCTGGGTTTTATTCACTTTCTGCTGAGAAAGGGGGCAGTGTTACATTTTATATTATGATAAATGTGGTCTTTTAACTGATTTAGAAATAAAAATTGTCCCATGCTCTGCCTTTTATTGCATACATAATAATGAATATTCCCCCCTTTCCATACCTCAGTTTCCTTCTCTCTAGATGGTAATACTTACACAATTAAACAGAAAACACTCAGCCCTCTACCTGAAACAATGTAAGAACACAGAGAAGTGAAGCTGTAATTCAGAAACCGAATTAGCTCCCTTTGGGAATTTTTGCCTTCACATTCCTCCCCAATTTCTATTTATTTTTAAAGTGTTGGTATCTGAACTCTGGGCCTTGTATGTAAGGTAGTCTGAAGTCTATTAATATTAAGTATATTAATATAGTAATCTATAGTAACCTCCTGAGAAAGATGAGAAAACATGGAACTTATTATAAAGCACACTATGTTCTCTTTCATATGTTCAGAAGTACAACATAATTCTTGAATATTATGCTGAAAAGCAAATTCTAAGACAGTAAAGGAACACTAGAACACAGAACAACAACTATGAGAGATAATTTCTAAACGTGATGGTTGCCAGTTGCCAGTGGTTCACATGTGTAATCCTAGCTACTCAAGAATTTGAGATGCACTGTTAGGAATATCACAAAAAAGAATATCATAGACATATTCTAGTTATTACAAATGAGGGAAACCATACAATCTATTTTTCTTTGGGCCTGGATTATTTCACTTAATATAATTTTTTCCAGGACCTACCGATTCTTTATGATTGGGGCAATGCCATTCTTTCTGATGGAAGCATAGAAATCCACTGTCTATATGTACCATATCTTCTTGATATGTTCATTTACTGAGGGGCATCTGGGTTGGTTCCATATCTTAGCTATGGTAAGTAATGCTACAATGATCATGATTATGATGATAGCTTTAGTATGGCCTTGTATTTGGTCATTTGTGTAAATGCCCAGGAGTGAAATTGCTGAGTCATAGAAAAGCTCTACGTGTAGTCTTTTGAGGAACTTCCATAGCACTTTCCAGAGTAGCAGAACTTGTCAGCACTGGCATCAGCAGTGTTGTAGTGTTCCCTTTTGGCCACATCCACACCAGCATCTCTTACTAGATTTCTTTCTAATGGCCATTCAGTCTGGGGTGAGGTGGAATCTCAAAGTTGTTTTGATTTGCATTTATTTTATATCCAGATATGTTGAGTATTTCTTCATGTAACTATTGGCCATTCTTAGTGCATAGGATCACATGTAATGAAGGATATCAACATTAGCTCCAAGAACTGAAAACGAGATGCTCTTATTATGTCCTGTATGTAGTTCTTTCCTTTTCTTTTTCCCTTTTAGTTTTCTGTACCTTTTGTTTTGTATATAAATTTATCCAGTCTGTGGAAATAAAAGGGAATCAAAAACAGCAGGATGAAGGATGAACTAATGCAACTTTGATACTTACTGTAATGCCCCTGTTCATTACCTTTTCAATAAAAGGCTTTTAATAAAGAAGCTGAGATTCAGAGGGTGGTGGATGGATGTCAGCTCAGGTAAAGAAGTTCTCTTGACTCCATCTCCAAAATATGCAGCAAAAAGTAGGTGTGGATGTTTATCTTCAGTGATAGAGTACCAGCTAAGAAAGTGAAGCATCCTCAGTTTAGAAACAAAACTTACATTGTTTTCTCTCTTCTTCAGTATGGTGCTAATAATGAGTAGTGGGAATTTGACAGTAAACACAGGAAGAATCTGAAATTACCTATTATATGTCTAAAGATTCCTGGATAGTTAATAAATTCTGTTAATTATTCTTCCACTTTGTTTCATGGTCACATCGCTTTGAAGCATGACATTCCTTGAGTTTCTACTCACTAATCAATTCAAAGCCTACTTCTAATTTAACTATCTATAAGTATAATCATTTCTTGAGACTCTAAAGAGCTTTGTCAATATATCAAATATAATGATCAAGAAAAATATCTACTACATAAGTCTCATAAAATTGTTTAGTGGCCATTTTTATTTTTTTAAATTAGAGAAAATATGAACGGCCTCTTCTCGTTTGTGCAGACCCATGTGTGGAATTTTTAGCAACTTTGTTCATTTTACTAACACAATTCACATGTTCTTTTTCTTGAACAGGAGTTTCCAAATAAAAAATCTTTTTGTATTTATTCATAAAACAATTAAATCCTTCCTTACTTATAAAATAATTGAGTTTCTTTGCTTTCTAATAAGTTAGCTCAGTAAATAATGACTCTGAGCATGGTAAAACAACCGTTTTTAAAGTAAGTAACCATTTACATTTTAAGTCATTATTAAAATAAAGACATAAAAGGTACTAATTAATTTCTAGTTATTTAGATTTGGGTACTTCTGAGTTCTGAAAAAAATCCTTTTCAGCAGGAGAAATACGATTGCAAGTTTATTCAGATGAATGCTAAGGAGAGTCAAATGAAATAGCCCACAACTGGGAAACAGAAGATTGTATCCCTGAAAAGAATCATTGAATGACTGTATTTAACCAATTTGCCTAGGTACAATAATGTCTTAAAGTGCATAGTAAAATAATGAATTGAAAAATTCCCATTTATAATAGAGAGGATGTCCTCTAAACTGAAGGAAAAAGGATAGCATTTATTTGGATACATGTTTATTAAAAAGAAATAAATTATTTATCAGTCTAGGGGAAAGAAACTGAACATTCAACAGAAGTTAGAAGCGTGTAGTCAGGACATGTCTCAGAACTATTCAGAGAGACAAAATTAAAATGATACTCCAGAATTTTAAGAAATGGAATATCTAAAATTTTCACATGGAAAAGTCAATGTTGTGATCAGTACTTACAATTTTTCCTTGTCTTGTTTATGTTTAAATATAATCTTTTAAAATGGGTTCTGATATCTGCCTAGCTAGGTTTCAACTTCTGAACTCAAGCAATTCTCTTGTGTCAGTCTCCCAAGCAGCCAGGATTTAGTGTATGTATTACCTACCTGGCTCTCCTTGTCCTTCTTAGTGAAAAGAGATGTTAACAACCCATGGCTTTTGATTTCACCAGGAATCATGGCAAGAGTGTAGACCTCAGACACACAGTATTCTAGTACAGGCTGGAAGGAGATGTGACATGAAGGGACACAAAAGATGGGCTGAGAAAACTACTTGTTTTAAAACATTTGCTTATACTAATTCCAGGAAATACCCTTTTGATGCTGACAAATGAAGTTTGTCTAGAAGGTTCCACCTTATTCTAGTTCTGGCATTTATAGGAAAAAACACATTTTTTCCTGGGGATGGAGTAAAATAAGTGATATTTTGCTAGGAAATGAAATCATGAAGATTAGTAGACCTTCCCAAAGAGCTGGTTAAGTCAATGGAGCAAGCCATCTTTATGTAGGCACCATAACTTTGTCTTATATATTCTATTACAATTCAATTTGTCTAAGGAATAATAATGATGGTAATTTGATCATGATTGTGATAATGTACCCATTGCCATGTGTTATAGCAGGCATTATTTAATACTCACAGCAGCACGAATTAACACAGATCAATCTCATTCAATACTCAGAACAGCTCTACAGTTAGTGTCTCTATTCCTGATTTTAACCAAGAGCAAGTATAAGCTCCTTACAGTGCCTGTCCACATTTGCACAGGTAAAAAATTTGCAAGTAGCAAGGCCGGGTGCCTCAGCCTGTAATCCTAGCTACTGAAGAGGGCTGAGATCTGAGGATCAAGTTTCAAAGCCAACCTGTGCACAAAAGGACCTGAGATACTTATCTCCAGTTAACTTTTAGAAAATGGGAAGTGGGGCTTGACTCAAGGGTGATGTGGTAGTCTTGAGCTGAAGAGTTCAAGGACAGTGCTCAGGAGGAGTTTAAGTCCTATGACCCACAAAAAAAAATGTGTAAGATGTCACTAAAGCCTAATTGTATCTATTTCAAGATGCTAGCTTCTTGAATTGTTGATTCAATATATACTTTTATCTTCTGAAAAAATGATGTCAATTATTTAAATTATTGTCTTGTCTTGAGAAAGAATCATTTAGTAATGAAGCATATGTGAGCATATTTTTCTAACAGTATAGGTTAAGTCTTAAAATGTTAGAAAATAGCACAGATGATAACAATTGGTTATAATAGCTACTATTAATCACTATTAATTTTGTGTCTGACACCATGAGTGAAGCATTTTCACATATAACCATGTGAAGTAGATAAATTCTATTTCCATTTCATTTCATTCAACAAAGGACACTGAGTTTAAGAGTGAATTGTGCAAGGAATCTCAATCTTTTCCCATTATGCAACAGTACCAGTAAAGTCTATTCAATATCACCTGTTGTAGGACATAGTTGGAAAAAATGTAAAATCAGTCACTCTCAAATTATTCTTGAATAAGAAGACACACAATTGTAAAGATGCCAATTCTCTGTAAATTAAGCTCTAAGTTTAATGAAATCACAATCAATATTCCAAGAGAAGGGCAGAAATGGGTCAAAGAGGTGATAGATATAGGGGAGCTATTCTCAGCTCAACATGAAAAGTGTTTTCTATGAGCTTAAATTATGTAGAAGTAGACCAGAATTGTGAGATAGTCAATCCTGCATTTCCATAATAATTCCAATAGAGGATAAATTGACCACTTGTTGAGAAAGACACACCCTCCCAACAGCATTAGACAATGATAATTTCCTACAAGTCCATTTCCCAGGCACCAAATTATTCTGCTTCTACTTTTGCTGCCAATTTTCAATTCTTCCTATTTCACAGGTTTACAATAAATGACCAATAGAGAGCTAAGAGACTGTGGAGCTGGGCTTGAATTTTAGATCTGCTGCACTGTAGCTGCAAAACTGTTGGAAATGTCTGTAGCTGCTTAGGTATAAGTTGCTTAATTTGTAAATTGCATATATTAACAGTAATTACAATGTTCATTTTGTTAGGCTGGATGAAATAGTTTTGAAGTTTCAATGCTTTTGTACCTTCGGGGTTACTATTTCTCCTTTGCTTCTAGGTTGAATGAATAAAAATCTCAGAAATCTCTCTACAAATGCAAACTAGGAGAGAACTCACTTTCTCTCCTCTCAGAATGTTTCAGAACTTAGGCTACTCAAACATAAGCTAATGTAGTCCAAAGAGAATTGGCTTAAGCCACATTGTGAAACAAGTAATACACAGAATCTTATAACCAAGTTTAGGCACACCAGTAGTAGACCTTACCAGGACCCTAATGTTTAGTGAGCAATATTAAACTCATTTTCTATGTGTTTTCTTCATTCAACCTGGATACCTGTAAAGTTTATTTAACATGGATTGAAAGTGATATATAACCTGAGACTTGTAAGCTGAGTGAGAGAAGGTGATATTACCTGTCTTCATCCAATTGAAGGAAATAAGGGAACAATATTAACAGCTAAATTGCCTGAAGGGGAGTCTGGTCTGGAGGATCAGGCTGTGACAGCATAGGCAATTTAAACAAAGAATGGGTAGGCACTATGAGGACAAAGACCAACTTCAGGTTAAAGTTTGATCAGGTACTAAAGATGCAATCAGTCAATGACTAGCAATAGAGGACCAGTCACCAGACTCTAAATTGCAGCAACGATTTGCTATCAGTCAGTTCTTTTTTATTTTTTATTTTGTATTATCTATAAATAGTTGTAAAGAGGAATTTCAACTCAGCAATTGAGTTTGTAAGTATGATATATCTAGATCAGTTTCATTCTTCCATGCTTCTCCCTCATCTTTCTAAACCCCAAATATACCCTTAAGTTATGTGGGTTTATTTTCACATATGTACATTAAATATAGGGGCTGTATTTGCCCATTCATTTTTAAGCTTCCTAGTATTCATTTTGATGAAATGGTCACATTATTTAAAAAAAAACACTGAGACATAATTGCACATTTGTAAGGTATAGAATTTGATCATTCTGACCTGTGTATAATGCCTACAAAGTCATCATCATAATTCAAACAGAGAGCATATATTCATCACCTTACTATATTAATCATTGTCTTACTCCTTCTGCTCCTTGATAACTTTCCTCCACCTGTCTTCAGAAAATCACAGATCTCATTTCTTGTTATGGGTCATGTGGCTTGAAATCAGCCTTGGCACTGTCTCTGAGCTCCTCGTCTCAAGACTATCACCCTACCTGTGGGCCTGGGCATAGTGCCTGAGCTCTTCAGCTCAAGGCTACCACACTACCCTTGATCCAGGCCCAACTTCCAATTTTCTAGAGGTTAATTGGAGATAAGAGTCTCAAGTCCCTCTGTGCCTGGGCTGGCTTTGAACCTTGACCCTCAGATCTCAGCCTCCTGAGTAGCTAGGATTGTAGGTGTAAGCCACAGCACCAGGTTCATTTCTTTTTTTTTTCATTGTGAATTATAGAAGGGCTACATTATATTCACCAGATAGAAGGTGCATAACTTCACAAACATTGATACCCTTTCTCACGACATGGTCCCCATTTCTCTCCCACCCTCCCCCGCTCATCTTGATTTCCCCCCTTCCCTATCCAATTTCAAATAATGAATTAAGCACATATAAAATATATCAGATAACAAGGTGAAATATTGTAACAATATGAGATAACCAAGGGATGGCAAAAGAGAGGAGAGATAACATAGTACATTAAGGACAACAATCACTCCTTACATGGATTTTGTTTCCTTATCCTGGAGGTCCTTACATTTAGTGTCATACTAAATGGCCTTATGTCTCTAGATTTTGTTCTATGGTAAATCTCTGCTAGGAGAGCCCAAGGTTTCTACTGATTATACAAATGAGGGAGACTACTCCTCTATGACCCAGCAATTCCACTACTTGGCATTTACTCAACCGTCCAGAAACAAGGACAGACTAAATCCACTAGCACAGCAATGTTCATTGCAGCACTATTCACCATAGCAAAGATATGGAACCAACCCAGATGTCCCTCAGTTGATGAGTGGATCAACAAGATGTGGTATTTATACACAATGGAATTCTACGCTGCTGTCAGAAAGAACGACATTGCCCCATTTGTAAGAAAATGGAAGGACTTAGAAAAAATCATATTAATTGAAGTAAGTTGGACTCAAAGGAACATTGGCCCAATAGTCACCAGGCTCATTTCTTTCATCATGTTGCATTGTCCTTAAAGCAAAAGATTAGTTGTAATCCACCTTTTTCATTTAGCACAATTATTTTGATGATTAATATCTTGTTACATGTGTTAATAGCTGCTGTGTTAATTGCTCTGAGTAGTAGACTGCTGTTTGAATATGGTACAATTATTTTGACCATTCATATATTGATAATCTCTTTATTTATTTTGTGTAATTATAGAAAATAAGACTCCTGTGGATAGTAATGTCCATGTCTTGCCCCATTGAGCTGCTATGAAAATTGTTATACACTGGGTAGCTTGTAATCAATAGAAATTTATTGCTTATAGTTTTGGAAGCTGTGAAGTCCAACACCAATACAGAAGTAGATTGGTGTTCTGTGACTGCCTGTTTTTAGACTCATAGTGGGTACTTCCCTACTGTCACCTTAGGTAAAGGGAAAGGTGAAGTTTTCTTGGTGTATTTTCCATGGATACTGGGTCAGTTATGAGAATCTCGCTTTCCTGGACCAATCAATCACCCATAGAAAGTCACTGTTTACAAACAAGGTTACATGAAAGGTTACATTTGAAACTACAAGTTTTGAATGGCACAAATACTGTATGTACCTCAATCACAGCAGCGTCCATGCATTGCTTTAAGCTTCCCAGATTGAAGAAAAGCCTAAATACTATAGGTATGCATTTGTCTTTACATAGAAACTGTCAAACTCTTTCCAAAATGGTTGCACAATCAGTGCATAAGTTATAGCTGCTCCTTCTTTTAGACAACCTTTGTGTGCCTCCCAGATAATCTTTATGTGAGAGGTACTTTAAATTTTAGCCACTATAATAGATGTACAATAGAACAAGATTATGGGTTTTGACTTATTTTTACATATAGTGTTGAATAGATTTTCCTGTGATTATTTGGACATTCCCATACCTTCCTTGGTGAAATAGTTTTTCAAATCTTTTACAGGTTTGTCTCCATATTATGAAATTTTGAGCTTTTTTATAGCCTACAAAGGTCTTGATCAGATATGAAATTTGCAAATATTTTCTTGCAGTTTGCTAATGCTTTGTCTATTTGATCTCTTCATTTGAATTTTCAAATAGCCAGTTAATATTTTACTGAAAGAATGCTTGCATGTAAAATGTTATTGGCCTTTTATTTGTATTTCTGTGACACAATTTGCTTTTTATTCTTTCATTTTCTTTCTCTTGATCTTATTATCCTCAAGTAATTGTTTCAAAATGTTTCAGTTTACCATGTCTACTTAAGTGACAATTTACCTTGTTTAGTCACTCCTTCCATCATTCTTTCTCACAAACATACTCTCCTCTTCCCCATTAGTCTTACAAGATTCTTAGTACCATCTTCACTGACATACACTGAGTACTATGACTGCGTTTAACCAAGAGTCCTTTCTCCATTTGACTACCTCATTTCCATTAGCAACCAGTTCCTAGTCTAGAGAGTTTTTTAACCTGCCCTCTACTTCTGTTGCTAAACTGTTTGTTAATTGTTCAAATGAGTTTTATTATGAAACCTCACTCCTGCAATCACTGTACTTTAGTTAATTTGAAAATATTGTTTCATATATACGTGTATATATACATATATCATTTGATTATTTAGGATAAGCAAGATATATGTGGTCCTTTTGTTATATGTTACTTTGTCAGAAACAGAAGTTATAACCCACAGCGGAGAAAAACATTTTAAAAACAGTATTCCAACGGGGAGAGAGACCTATGTCTGAATCATGGTATTGTATAATAATTAATAGATCTTGATATACAGAGGTATCTACAACCAGGGGCACATGTAGCTGTAGAAGAGTCTTGATTTTTTTCTATGATTTTTGCTTATGAATAATTTACATTTTATAACCTTGAATGCAAATGCGATACCATGTAAGTAAGAAGCTAAAATTTTAGAATATTTTCTTAAATATCTAAATATACCTTTTGTTTTAAAATATTTATTACTTTTTATCTTCAACTATCTGTTCAAATTGGTTACAACTGAACATGTCCATGTATATGTTCATGTTGCATGTGCATTTACATACATGGTGCATCTCCATCAGTCACATTACTTCCCACTTCATTTTTCACAAATGTACATTGAGTATTACTACTGAATATTTTGACTCTATTAGTACACCTTTTCTGTTTATCTTCTACTTCCTGTTAACCCACCAATTCAAAACGTATTTCCATTTCCTGATTATTCAGTTAACTGCTAACTGTGTAAAGAGTTTATTCCATGCAATTTCACTACTGACTATACTCTGTGCTGCATATACAAGGGCACATAACTACTGTGTGTTTACGTGAGATGTTCTACTTTGGGTCTGAAATCCACTTTGGAGGAAATACATGGAAGAATTGAATATTTCAATCAATTTTGTACCTTGAATACTGATTAGTAATTGGAGTCTATTTTATGTGATCAGAATATAGAGACTAATGAAGCCTGAAGAATTATCCAAAGTAATATATCAGAGAAGCTCTAAAATATTCTAAGCATGTGTTGTTTGTTCATTTTTGATGGAGTGTATAAAGTACTATATTTGTATTAAGTCTTACTCTTAATAGTTGAAAAAAATACTTCAAAGGACATTTTACAATCATTTCAATTTGCTTTTTTTCAGAAGCCACATTTTGTATATACAATACGTGATCCTGCTGATGAAAGCTACTCTTCAGGATCTACCTCTGGATCCAAACTCTGCTTATTGGTCTCTACAATTTCTGTCACATTCTCTACCATGGGGGCAGTTGTGTATCCTTGATAATATGCTGAAATTTGATTTGGACTTTCCCCCAAGATTCTGCCTCCCTCATTGTGGCTTTAACGTTTTTTCATGCCACAAATCTGAGCCAGTGTATCCACACAAAGGTCAAATCTTATAAGGGTGCAATTCAACATTGGTTGGCATCAAAATGTTAAATATCATCTATCTCTGATAGAATGTATTGAGTCCATTTTTGGTATTATTGTTATATTGTTTTGTTTTGCTGGGAGATGGGACTTATGAACAAAGAGATCTAGATAAGGATAAGGTTAATCTTAACAAATATGTAGTGTATGTATTTTCCCAAACATAATCAGCTTACAAGATTTATTGTTTGTTGTTTGTTTTAGAACTAGCCAAAATAAACTATTGTCAGGGAGTCTATTCACATTGCAAAGTAAGACCTTTCACAGTGCCTGTGTACCAGAAACTCTCCAGCAGCACTTGTTACTGATTCCATTTGACAAGTGGCTGCTTCTCGATAATTACTGTACAAACCATTACTTCCAAAATAAATTAAACTCTCATCACTTTATCCAGCTCTTCCACATTCATTAATAAGAATCTTGTAAAAGAGGTGGCTGCACCTGCATTAGTAAGTGCAGGCATTCATATTAGAAGACTGTGCTTTTGAATATCTTTTGTCTTCAAGAGCTATGTTAAAATAATGTAAAATAAAATTTCTGGCTGATTTTTTTTATGGCAGAGAAGTGATCAGACCCAATTCCTAAAATCAAAGGTGGCTTCTAATTCATTGTTGTTTAATCAGCTGAGTTTATTTATTCATATGTGCATTCATTATACTTGTAAGGACAATTTCAGCAGGTAAATGTTGTATACATCTAATGCTACACATTTTATTGATTTTTATTCAGTAGAGGCGCTCCAAGTATCTGATATACAGTCTACTCCTACCTGGGACATAAAGGAGACTAGTATGTGGTGGATTGTAAATAAATTTTAGTTGCACTGAAACCTGATCATAAATCATGTTTATAATGATTTGCATTTGTCATATTTTATTTTCATTGAGTGTAATTCACTTTCAAGGCTAAGTTTTCTTATATTCCAAAGTGAGATCAACATCACACATTAAATATCTACTAGTCATATGATTTTTCTGTGTGACAATAATCATCTTTTATCTTACAGATTCATAATTCTATTAAGCAGTACATTATTCTCCTCCTCCTCCTCATTATTATTACTATTATCCTTATTCTTCTGAATGCCAGCTCTGGGCTTGAACTTAGGGCCTGGCCTCTGTTCCTGGGTCTGTGATCAAGGCTAACGCTTGACCTCTTGAGTCATAAATTTGCTTTTTCTGGGGGGTAGTTATTTGTAAATGAGAGTTTCATGGACTTTTTCTGCCTGGGCTAGCATCAAACTATGATTCTCAGATCCCACTCTCCTGAGTATCTATGATTACAGCATGAACAACTGGCAATTGGGTAAGATACATGTATTCTGCTTATGAAAAATAAACATTTCAAGTCAACACAAAAAAATCAAACTATGTGTCCAGAATTCACAAATTCTTCTAATATCAATTTATTCATTGCAGTATTAACTTATATATTGATTCATTTATCATAGATGCTATATTGCAAATGCTAGATTTCAAATCTATTCATATCAGGATATATATCTGGTTAAAACTACATTATCTGTACAATATTACTGCTGTGCACGTGTCCCTTTTTCTTATTTCTTGTTGAAAATAATACTCTGAATGTATATGAGTATGAATGTGTATATGAATATAAAGTGTAATGACAGCCTGGTTCTTGATGGACTGGACATTTTACAGTAAAGATTAGACATGTTTCTCAAAAGTTACTTTAAAATACTTTTGTAACAAGGTTCTAAAATTTCTCACCTTATTCTGTAAATAACCTTGCCTCTAGAGATTTTAGAATTACTGCCATAAGACCCCAAAGCAAACAATTATTCTCTAAGACAGCTCTGATATGAGATATAATGTCTCAAAAGATTCTCTTACAAATAGCCACAGCAGCCTGACAGTGTAAAATGACGCACTTATAGAAAAGCCTATATTTTCTTTTCCTTTTTTAATAAAAAACCGCTCCCTGAGCAAAATACATTATTATAAGGTAAGACATCCATATTTTCTTGATAAAAAATACCTGCACAAAGTATTCCAACTGCTCTGCAGTACTTCATTGTCCCCACTTTAAATAAAAAGCAACTGTTCAGAAAAATTTAACAGTTTGCCCAAGGTCATTCTGTAGTTTATAAAATAAATACTAAATTCTAATTTTCTGACTAAGAAAATTAGCTAAAAGAACTATAAATATTCATCCAATATTTAACCAGAACTTTTCTTTTTACTTTTTATTTATTTATTTTGCGGGGTGAGGGGAGTGCTGGAGTCAAACCATTACTTTACTAGGCAAGTATTGTACCATGTGAATCTGACACTCATTCCTTTTTTAGTTAATTTCTTTCTTCTTTCTCTCTTTGTTTCTTCCTTTCTTCATTCCTTCCTTCTTTCCTTCCTTCCTTTCTATCTTTCTGTTTTTAGATTTTTCCCATCTAGCTTCAGATCACAGACCTCCTACCTATAGTCCCTTGATCGGTATTGTTTTCCTCTGTACCTAGCGCTTTCCACATTCATCCTCTTCCTTTACAACAATTTCTCAAACAGATCTCAAATTGGTTGTTAACTAATCTCCTAACATTTCATGTTTGCTTGCTTTTGTTGGTAATCATAATACAAGATGTTTTCTATTCTAAATACAGATGACAGGCAAGTTCTAAAATTCTAATTATGTTCACTTGGAAAGGATCTTAATTTTTTTATTTTTATTTATTTATTTTTTGGCCAATCCTGGAGCTTGAACTCAGGGCCTGGGTGCTGTCCTTGAGCTTTCTAACCACTTGAGCCACAGAACCATTTCTGGCTTTTTCTATGTGGTACTGAGAAATCGAACCTGGGACTTTTTTTTTACCACTAGGTCAAATCTCAGTCCCAGGAGCCTAATTTGTATATTGATTTGTTTTGTTAGTTTTTGAGACAATATCTTGATATATTTTGTATGTTGGTCTTAAATTTGTGTGCTCAAAAATCAGTTCTCCTGTCTCAGCCTCCTAAACAGTTAATGTAACACAATGCCTCCTAGAATGGAACATTTTGCCAGTATGTTTTCTTCCTTTATTACTGAAAGTAAATGAACACATGAATTCAGGTCTCTAAGTACAAATAACTTGAAAGTTTTTGGTATTTAAGAAATTAATATGCTAAATATATATTCAATACAGCTAGATAGAACCTTAACAAAAATAGGAATGAATCAATTGTTCAGAGATAATTCATAAGCCTTTAGGCTAGTTAAATTATATTGTAAATACAAGAACAGAGAAGGATAAACCAATTTTCACTGGATTCTTTTACAGTGGGAATAATTAGTTGAAAATTTATAGAAATTTTAGATGTGGATAAATTGGAAAGTATTCCAGTAGGCAATCTTTTTCAATGATCTCTGACTCTGGAATGTTCTAAATTCAAGAAATTTTATCATCATTTTCTTCTAAGAGGATGCCATATGTAATATTTTCTCATAGATCTAAGTACTTTAACCTGAAGTGATCCAAAATTCTTGCCACATATCCCCATTGAAATGTTTAGGAATCGACATATTTTCCTGATTGATTTTTTAAAATAAAAAGTAACTTTCATTTCAACAAGGACTATACTATTCCATAAGGAAATCTTCTGATGAGTTTTTGAGGCTCATATCACTTCTTTTTGGAGGTGTGGAACTTAGTTTTGCTGTGGTGATTGCCTCATGAATACAAAATATTTTCTCATGTGCAGCATATGAGCCAATGACTCATAAAACTTACTAATAAACTCAGTATCCCAAGCTCAAATATAAGAATGATGAAAGAGATTTATAAGACTCCCTGAAATGCTAAATATTCTTGTAATAAATTTGCTTGAAAGCACTTTCATTGTTTACAAACATCCTAAACAACATTTTTGTCTTCAAATTAAATGCCAATAAAAATAAAGAACAAAATAAATTGAAATGTATTAATTGCTAGAGACTTCCTTTGAAGTAAAATCAGTCCAAAATCAGTTGTTCAAACAACCATTACATCCTATGCAACATACATACCTCGTGTCTCAGAGGTACTAAACATTTTCATCTGGGTTCATGAGAGTGACACAATTTCATCACTTTTATGAAACTGAAAGGAAAAGATAATTTTTCATATCATACAACCTACTGTGTGTAAACACGGAAATACACATAAACCATTTTGTTATCAACATGGGGATTTAGTGATCATATGTATATAGAGAGTGTAACTATCTACTGTAGTTACTTTATCCATACTTATCTATTATCTGTGTATTTGTGTGCATATGTGGTTATTAACTTCCAACCAAAATCAAAATAACAAAATGATAAAATAATGCAACAAATCTTGAATTTGTGTTTCTCTTAGGAATTTATTCAAGCTTCTCCATAAAGCTATTTCTGAGTCTTTAGATTTGATTTACTCCTTCTGATTTCCTATGTTATTTCAGTTAAAGTGCTTCTAATGACTTTGAGCTTATTACATCTTGTATGATTTTGTATACTTACTATATATAATTGTGTGTTTTCTACAGATATTTCTCTATACGCTTGCCGTAATATAAGCTTGTGTTCATCAGTTTTTCAGGACTGGAACAGCTGAGGAGAAGAATGTAAAGGTAAAAAAAAAGACCCATTTTGATTTGTATTTTCAGAAGTTTTAATATATAGTCACTTTGTTTTGTTTCTGGGTTTGTACTGAAGAGGTAGTTCATGAGGTAAAGCCATGGAAGAAAGCTAGAAAGGAAGGAGAGAGACTGAGACAGAGACTGAGACATAGAATATGTCTACAGGTCTACTTCCTCCAACCAGATCTTACCTCCTATTTTCCACTATTTCCATATTTCCCAACACTGACAACAGATTGTTAGTCCTTCCATGAATGCCTCATCTCACAAGATTAGGGTGTTATTATCCCATCATTTTTCAAAATCTTAGTGCTACGTACCAATCTTTAACATATTTCATATTCAAAGCATAACAAAGCCTTCATTTGGGTAGAGACTATATTTTAAGTTTCACTATGTCCATTAAGGGGACTAATCAGTTTCTTATAAAAATAGATATTTAATAAATATTTCTTGAGATTAACTGAATAGAGTCTAAATGAATTGGGCAACATATCCTATAGCCTTTTAGCTTTAAGTCTGAATGTTTGGCTGAATTGTTAGAGATATTGTTAGGAGACAGGAGAAATTAATTCCTTATCTTTTGGCATAGGAAAAAAATACAATCTCAAAAATACTTTAGGACATTTTGTGGAAATATTTGCAGTAAAGAATGTCTAACTTAGGTGCATTCATGTGTTGGTAAAATATACATAATATGAATGGGTGAGAGTTAAGCTGCTAATCTTTCTCTTAAGTTTCTGTGAATATTAATAACTCAGTAGATAAAATTTCTGGAACTTTAGAATTGTGCATAATTTAGTTATTCATTGCAAGTCTAAAGGGAGTACATTATGATTTATTTTGCTATGATTTCATTAATACACCAAGAAATTTGCTAAATATGTCACATACAACATTTACTAATCCCAACTGAGACTTTATAGAGAATGAGGATAAACTCTTCCTCAAGTTGAAGCAATTTCAGTTTAGTGGGGGATGAAGTGTTCAATAGCCCTAAGGAAGAACACATTCACATTCACCAGTGTGGTGCTGTAAGAAAAAGTTTGCATAGGAGAAAATGTCTACAATATAAGATTGAGGAAGAAGTATCAGGTTTACTTCATGTTGATGAGGTAGGGGAAATTTTATGCAGAAGAAAGAGAAGTAAATTTTGGTTTCTCATGAAAGTTATATAATAAATTTCCTGAACTTGGAAATGGCTGCCAGGGAATATTTGGAATAGAGGCAGTACAGATGATCAGAAGCTACACTAAATGGGAATTTGTAGGTCAGACAGAAGAGAAACGTTGGTGATGACATTGAACTGTGTCAAGAAAAATAGTGCCATTGATAATTTTACAATTAGTCCTTCTGCTCTTGGATACATAAATGTGTCAGAAAATATACAGCAATGGTAGAGAGGAAACACAGAAGTTGACATTTTAAAAAAATGATGGCAAACTGACAAATTGGCATGAGAACATGCAAACACACTAAGGATCATGTGGTTTAGAATAAGCTTACTTTTCTTAGGATAATAGCAGGATGAGTCATAGATGGGAATAAGGGAAGCAAAGAATCTCAACACACAGGTGGTAGCTGACCAAAAACACAGATCTATGGAGAAGACTCAGAGTAACATTAACAATGGATCAAGGCAAATATTAATGGAAGAACAATGACACTGTGAAAAACCCCTGAAAGAGACAACAAGAA
The DNA here is from genome assembly GCF_031878675.1 of Megascapheus bottae. NCBI lineage: Eukaryota > Metazoa > Chordata > Mammalia > Rodentia > Geomyidae > Megascapheus > Megascapheus bottae. The sequence goes on along the minus strand of NC_143520.1, from coordinate 17,341,187 downwards.
ATGTCAGGGCTTTAAAATAATAATAATAATAATAGTAATACTACTAATAATAATAATATAGTGGTCATGGAAAATAAAGTAATAAGATGCTTCTACACTGAATGGCCATGGGACTAACATATATCATTGTCATTGTTGTTGAAGAAAATCGTAAGAACAAAAGATGATGAAGAAGAAAACAAATTTTGTTTATTAACTGGACCTTACAATTCTGCCAAGTGGCTTATATGTATGTCCTTATCTACTCTTCTAAGCAACCTTGTGAAACAATTGCTTTCACAGGAAAATTGCATGATCTATAAACCCTACATTATGGAATCTGATGTTGGATCTGGATCTGGACATGTAAGCCAATTAGATCTTAGTCACCTTAGCCACCTCACAAAGCCCACATAATTGACTTTCCAAACCCAACTGGAGTTGTGATAGGATTTGTAATATGTCTCCTCCATTACAGATAGGAAATCTATGGAGATAATAGGTGATGTCCCTCATAAGCCTGAGAACAGAACTTACAAGGCACCTGTACATTTACCTACCAAAAGGCGTGTTGTTTGCTATTTATTGCTGCTTCAAAAGCCCTACCACACAGAAATTTCAAAGCTGCCAATAGTAACAGGAACCAAGCTAATTAGCATATAGCAGGATCGTGAACTTGGAAATATTTTATAGTTGATGAATATCAACTATTCTTTAAATATCTCACTTAAACTGATTCTCCCTATAGTGCTCCTAAATGCATAATGACAATGATTTCTTTTTTATTCCTTTTAGATTTTACATTGAGAAATGGAAGAACTTCAGAACATAAGCATTAGAGTTCCCCAGGTGCATTTTATCCATCCATTCATTTTTTTTTCTCCACGCCAAAAAAGTGACCTATTTATTAAATCTATTGTTCCTTTTCGTATTCGATACATCAATTATCATTTAGAAAAACCCACCAGCCTCCTTATAATCTTTGGAGGCATTGGGTAATAAAATTACTTGACTAACATCTCCAAGACAAAAATTATACGTAAATTCCAAGCACTGCAACAGGGAAGATGTATTGAAGTTTGTGCAAACAACCACAATGTCTAATACTGCAATAATTCTGATATTGTGTTTTCTTTTTAAGTTTCTTTTCAGCAGGCAAGTAAAAGAAAAATACTATATACCAACTTGTTCCTGAAAATATTAGATATCTTATATGGTATATTTCCCTCCATGTGCCTAAATACACAATTATTTTGAATTAAACATTTATTAAAGGCTTATGGAGAATTGATATTTTTCAAATATTTTTAACTTCATGCAGATGAAAGGGTAGATAAATTGGCTATGATATTTTCTAAAATGTAGTCCTTTGAGAATTCAATTTATTTGTTATAAATAACAGCAAAGAAGTAAATGTGAGCATAAATAACTTGTCAATATTAGGACTTTCATGGCCTGGGCATTTTCCCTTATATATAACTAGATAAGGCCATTGACATAAAAATAATCATCAGTCCAAATTCTTTCTGAGAGACTTAGATGAAGGTATAGTAGCAATTATAGCCCATATATTTTGTTTAGTAACTTTGAGCAATAGGAATTAATGATAAAAATATTTTGAAATCTAACATAAGGGCATGTAGAATGATGCTAAATGAAAGGAACTCCAGGATATAGAAGCAAAAGCCATATAATGAGTGATTGTTGTCCTTAATGCACTGTGTTATCTCTCATCTTGTTTGCTGTTCCTTGGTTATCTCATATTGTTACAGTATTTCACCTGGTTATCTAATATATTGTATATATGCTTATTTGGTTATTTGAAGTTGGATAGGGAAGGGAGGAAAACAAGATGAGGGGCGGGGGTGGGGGGAGGGAAATGGGACCAAGACATGAGAAAGGGTATCAATGTATGAACTAATGCACCTTCTATCTGGTGAATATAATGTAATCCATCTATTAATTACAATAAAATATATAAAAAAGATATTTATTTTTCTATAAATTTGTTTTAAACAAATTCTATATGGAATGTATTCAATATGTTTATATTGAAGACTAAAAGAAGCATGTTTCTCAGTGCCCTAAATAACTAGGAAAATTTATAATTAGATGTCATCATTATCAGTTTAATTAGGTTTTAAAAGAGGAAGTCAGGCCAACTCACCCTTGGCAATAGACATCAGGTTACACCATGGAAGTTAGCTTATGGAGTTTCTGTGCCTATAATTGTGTATATTCATCTTAAGAAGGCAGTTTAAGTCATCAGACTTATAGAAACAACAAGAACAAAACTTCACAGGAAATTGTAAGAGTGACATTTGATTTTTTATATGAATTTCAGAAAAAATGAAAGGTATTGGGTTGAGAAAATGCCTGAATTATTTCTTCCATTTGGACTTCCATTTTTCTTTTCATTTCAAGGCTTATAAAAGAATTCAATAAGCTCAAAACCAGAAAAAAGAAGAGACCATCATCCTTTCATGAACAAAAATCTTAAAATACCATGAATGCTGAAATCAAGCTTTGAAGAAAGCAATTTGTCTAATTTATATATATATATACATATATATATGTATGTATGTATGTATTTTTTTTGCCAGTCCTGGGCTTGAGCTCAGGGCCTAAGCACTGTCCTTGAACTTTCTCAAGGCTAGAGCTCTACCACTTGAACTTTAGCACCACTTCTGGCTTTTTTCTATGTATGTGGTACCAAGGAATTGAACCCAGGTCTTTGTGCATGCTAGGCAAGCACTCTACCACTAGGCCAAACTCCCAGCCCAATATCTAATTTTTTATGAAGCAAATTCCCTCTCAGAATGGGTATAGAACTAGTTCTTTTATACTTTTAATTGAAAGATTTTATTAACACTGATTCTTACATCATATTTCATATGTCATGTTTAACAAACAGGTATTCAAGAAGGGAGAACTATTTCTTTATGAGAGGGAATGTTAGGTGAACCTTAACATTTGTTGATATATGGATCAAGAAATAAATATTTATATCATTTAATTAATACTTAATGGTAAAACAAATTCGAGAATTTGGATTTCTCTTGATCCTGGTTACATTTGGTATTTCAAGTAGCAATTAGATGAACTTTCAAAAGTGTTGAGATATATTTTTGGTGGTAATTTCTCATTATTTTCAACTACCAGTTACTTAAATATTTTCTTAGCATTAAAAGCCTTCATTCTTCAGTAAAGTCAGATTAAAGTGTGATATCAATTTGTTTCACTTTAATTCATCAGGAGTTTCAGAGATGGTTTAGAACTTTAAGACACTGCCTTTTCCCACTTTAGCACAAAAGAGACAATTCTGTATTCATCAAATACTGAAGTGCTGTTTAAAATAAAATACTCTAGGAATAAAAGAGAAATACCTGTGCTTCTATTTGACCTAGGCTTATAATGATTATTAGCATTTTAAGATCAAATCCTTTGCCCAACTCTTCTCTCACAAGCCCTTGTCTATTCATTCTTCTTGCAGCCAGAAATCACTTATAAATGAATATTAGATTATGTCTTTCCCATACTTACATCCTCTGATGGCTTCCTTTTGCACTTAGAATAAGACCCAGAGATTTCTCTATGGCATGCAAAGCCCTCCCTTTATGATCTAGCTCTGGCCCTTCCAACCTCCTAGTTTTTGTTCCTTGCTCTGCTCCAGCCAGGCTGATCTTTTCTGTTCTTCACAGTCAAGCCCAAATCTACCACAGATCCTGGCATCTGCTCTTTGTATTGCTGAGAAACTTCCCTCTCCTATCTTTGAATAGCTCGCTCCTTTGTTCATTCAGCTAGCAGCACAAATGCCACCTTCTCAGAAAGGCCTTCTTGGACGTCACTGTTTAAAGGAATCTCCATAGAAACACACTGTTTTATAGTCTTCCTAGTGTTATCTGAAAACACTGTACTCCTTTTATGATCTGTCTGGTCACAACTACACTGTGTCCATGGAATGTTGCATGGACACAATGAAGAGGGTGTAGTCTGTGAGTTCACTCACTACTGAATCTCCAGTTTCAGAACAGACCTAGAAGATCCCAGCAGCTCAGTCATTATGAACCAACAAACAATAATCTACATTTCCAGATTCTCTCTTACATTTAAGTAAATTGAAAAGAATCTGCTCTATTTCTAGAAGCCAATATACTAACTTTTGTTTTTGGTATAGTTTTACTAACTTAAGCATCTGCTCTTACAAGAAGGCCAAACTTAATATAATGAACAAAAAGAAAAGTATTTGTGACACCAATTCCTTGGAGTCTTTGGCCAGTGCTCTTAGATTTTCCTGGCACTAAATTCAGAAATGTAAGGAAAATTAAAAATAAAGTACCCCCTCCTCTTTTTTTTCAGTGGCACCACTATCTTTGAGTGTTCCCCAAAGAGGGTACACAGGGTCAGTTAGCACATAAGCTGCAATGTTGAAACACTATTTCAGTGGTGGTGTAATCTTCTCTTTATGGGAAAGCTAACATTCCAGTATTATTAAAAATGCAAACCAATAAGACATATAATGGCTTGTTTATTGCTAGCATTTATGCAAAACCACTTAAAATGTTAAAAATATTAATCTCCTACCCTATGTAGCAATTAATGCTGCACAGACAACCAAATTGTTTTGTTTTGTTTCCTCCTGGAAAATCACCAGCAATCTAGGTTCGCCACTTCTACTTAATTAACACAACTATATATATCCTTCAAAGTCACAGGAAACCAGTGTAACTGCTTTTGTAAATTCAACTACTCTCCAATGAAAAACAGATTGCTAAATTAAATGTAATTCATTCGAAGCTTAAGAAAATAGAAAAACATATGCATACTTACCTCCATAGAGTATCACGTGATGTTGAGGTCAGAAAAAATAAAGGAAAATGTAAGGATTCTTATACCTAAAATTTTCCTCTCTAGAGATGTTAGAAATGTACTAAAATGCTAGTTGTGTAGAAGAAATCATATAATATAAATTAATTATATTTTATAATCAGCCATTACATTTTTGACCATAATTGTATACAGAATTTATCAGGAATCAAAGACTGTGCATGTGGGTAGAATAATTTTGAGAAGCAGAAAATAATTATAGATTGGTTTAAAAAGGTGAAAAAATTATATTCTTGTTTCTAAAGAAAGTTAAGAAAGAAAGTGGGAAATAGGAAAGAGATCAAGTTGTACTGTGTGAATATATATATATATATATAAGTAATGAATATTACTTACTGACTCTGAATTTGCAAATTTGCCTACTCACTAAAGTGTCTGTCTATCACCAAAGTCAATACCCATGGGGCTGTCTGAGTCTTTGTAGATATGAATATGTGCAGAGAAATAAAAAAATTATTGTATGCTCACATTTTTATCATAGGCCAAGCAAAGAGAAGCTCTGTTGTCTCTCTAACAGAAACAAATGCTGCTCATGGTCTGTTTACTGCTATGGATTTTGTATTTTTGTGCTTGTGCTAATAATTTTGGTTTCTAAAACAGCCCAATGAAGTAAAAGAAAGCTAGAATGGGCCCCAAGAGAAAATATTTATGTTAAAACTCACAAGGCATGAGCTACGTTATGGTTTCCAGTGAGCTCAACATTAATGAATTGCTACTATATACTACATAAATTTACTCTTAAATCTATAACACAATATTGATATTATATGCAAATGTGATCAGAGGCTTGTTAAAATCAAATCCTGTATTTTCTGTAAGAACAACTATTCAGTATTTGCGAATTGTATTTTTGACAACTTCATAGAACAATATTACCTCAATAAAGAAATCTGTGTGTGTGTGTGTGTTTATGTATGTGTGCACACATGTGTACTTGTGAGGACATGTGAATGCATGTGTGGGGAAAAGACAGGAAAGAAGTTGACAAGTGCTGAGTACATATCTAAGGTAATGTTATTGGAAAAACAAACAAAAATTGATTTCTAATGATAAAATGTCATAGATGAACAGAACTGAGAGAAAACTTCAGGAATGTTCCTGTGTTTCTGTGGTAAGAGACATGAAGTAATCTGCTAAGGGATCAAGGGCAGGAATCTGGAAATCAGTTCAGATAATAGCTCTCATCTTTTCTCAAGGTTTTATTCTTTTCCAAGATGAAAAATAATGTTCATAGACAATGGGTAGAATTAAATAAAACAATAAATCAAAGATTACAAAGGCTATGTGGCATTGACACATACAATAAGTGATAATAAGTGGACCTGTAGACATACTCACTGAAAATATTACAAATAGAATACAGGCCTCCCTTCCCCATTCTTCCAGTTCCCTCATTTCCTTTATTATAGAGTACTTTTTCCAGCACACTACTTGGAGTGATTAAGGATAGAGGTACCAGTTGGTTAGGCATCATGGTGATTGGCATAATTAATTTTTTGTCAATGTGATTGGACCATGGGGTGTCCAAGTATCTATTTTTACATTGCTCTTTTGCAGTGTGTGTGTGTGTGTGAGAGAGAGAGTGTGTGTGGTGTGTGTGTGTGCGCGTGTGTAAGAGAGAAAGAGAAAGAGAGAGAGAGAGAGAGAGAGGCAGACAGATAGACAGACAGAAAGACACAGAGAGATTTTAGGTGCAATTACATCTGTTAACTGAGTAGTGTGAGTAAATTAGCTTGTCTAATGAATGTGGGCCTGACCCAATGCAACAAAGACCTAAACAGAACATAAAGGCTGATTAAGAGAGAATATATTCAGTGTACCCAGGTAGAATTTTGGACTAATGCTTTAAATATTGGTTTTACCAAATCTTTTAATCCTGAAACTACATCATGCGCTTTCTTGGATATGCAGCTTGCCCACTGCAAATCATGGATGTCTCAAACTTTGGGGTTACATGAGCTTCCTTATAAGCCATGCATAGATCATTCAATCTATCTGACTGTCTGTCTGTCTGAATATGTATCATCTAGTGAGTTTTCTATCCAAATAAATACGTTATATTACTGAATATATACTATTTCTGCATGTATGTGTTTCTGTGTGTGTGTGTGTGTGTGTGTGTGTGTGTGTGTGTGCGCGTATGTTGTACACAAATTCTTTCAACTCTGTATCTCCAGGAAATCCTGGACAATAAAAGGAGCCTTTACATTTTAACCATGTGGATCTTTAGGAACTCTGTGCTACTTTTGGTTAATACAGTATAGTTGCATTAAAAGAAATGTAACATATACAACTGCTTTTTAAAGATATTTAGCCAGTCTTATGTTTATATTGACATGAATTACTCATAGAAAACTGATGAATGTAGCTACAGATTTTACAAACCTATATTCCTAATTAGACAAGATAGCATTAAATACTATTTCAAACAATTTCACTCCATTTTTTTGCCTCTTGTCCAAAGGAATTGGATCTTGAACTCAGAGCCTTGCTCTTTTCTTGAGCTTTTTTGTTCAAAGGTTATACTTTACCACTTGAGCCACACTTCTAGTTCTACTTTTTTACTAGTTAATTGAAAATAAAAGTCCGGTATACTTATACAACTCTGGCTGCTCAAAATAAGTTAAAATATATTTTACTTCTTAGACTGGCTTTGAATCATGAGTCTCAGATCTCACCTTCCTGAGTAGCTGTAATTTCACATGTGTGCCACTGGTATACTACAAAGTCTTATTTTTCCCAGAGAGAGGCCTATCATTTTTTTCTCTTTTAAGCCCATTCAGTTAGCTACCTAAAATGTTATTAAGTACAAACTATTTCATACCACTTTAGCTAGAAGCAGACACAACTGCATTGTGTTACTATGGTCTTACTGCAAGTGTAGCTTATTTTACATCCTAAATCCCACAGTGCTACATTTTATGTATCTATATTGATTATTATATAAACTTTGTTTTCATCGATAAGAATTTGCTAACACTACTAGTGTTATTTTCTACAAGGATTCCATCAAGAAAATCAAGTTTGTAGTATACGTCCATATTTCTTGTGGCCAAATGTAAGTGAGCAAATCCAGTAACAGTGTGGAAATAATAGAAGATTTCCATATTGGAATATGAATGCTTTCTGTTTCTTAATAAAAGTTTTGGTCTGTTAAAAGATTGAGTGGCCAACACTTTATTTTGTGAACAAGAATATTTTGAGGACCTGCAAGTCTGATCAAGGGAACATTGGAATCTCACCTGGAAGGTGAAATTTGGAATTGGAAAAGATTGGCTAAATCACCAATGAAGACAGAGATCTGAGAGAGAAGACAAAGGAGCTATTGATGGCCTTTGTCTGCAGCAGACAGAAGCCTAAGGGAAGGGTGACTGCTCTCTCTGAGTGTCATGATTGTCACATGATAGAAAGTTCTATGTTTGTTTCTGACATTAGGCAAACAAAACCCTTTTGAGTGCTGAATTAGGCTCCTGTTTTGAGCTTTCAAGCTGCTACTCATTCCTATTGAGGGGCACTGATCTGATTGCAGCCCTTTTCATTGGATGGTGTTAACTCTGTGTGGAATGGGAAGGGGCGGGTGGAGTGACTGAGACAGGACCACCGTCCTTATCTCCCTTGGCTTCACATATCTTTTGGAATTTTCTTTTCTTTTCTTTTCTTTTTTTTTTTTTCTTTTCTTGTCTCAGGAGCTTCCCAATCTCTTAGCTTTAGTGAATATGTGTTAGGCCTTCTAAAACCAGTTTAGCAAAAGCCTCTTTTTTTTCTTTTCCCCCCAGAGAATGATACAACACTATCACCACAGTTCAGCTTTGCTTGTCTGGGTCTGTGCAAATTGTGAAGGAAAGAGTGCTTTGAGGAAACCCTTCCTCCTCCCTTTGGTCCCTGTGATCTGAACTCACTCAAGGTTCTGAGGCTCAAAATTCGATGACTTGGCAGGAAAAGATAAATCCATGTTTAAAGGAATGGTAAAGATTGCATTCTTGTTGAGGGAGTCATATATTGGGGAAAAAAACTGGTCATTTTAAAATCCCTTGATTATGGTAGACTTTAAACATATACATTCACTTTGAATTAAAAGAATCCAGAGAAATGAGAATAATTTCTCCTTTCTGTGGCCAGTCTTTGAAGTGGAGAAATGTGGAGCTAAAAGCAAATAGCATAACCTGTTTTAATCAAAAGGAGTCTAGCAAGAAACAATCAATTAAAGAACAGTCTGATTCTCTGCGACATCAATGTATGAAAATCTGTTAGACGCCAGATTGTGTCTCAAGACACATATGATGAACTGAACAAAATGACCTGCTAATAGCTTTTACGGGTAATAAATGCATCATGTTATTGGTAATTCTGCAGATGGTAAATCAAGCTAATATTGAAGCTGAAACAAGCTACTTGTTAAATATAGCTCAAAATGATCTTCTCTGTTATTCAAGGACTGTATTGCACAGAAAAGAAAGATGATTACTCCTTATATTTCTAAGCATCTTAAATAGATAAACATTCCCTTCTGCTACAGAGGCATTTTAATTTTTAAATCCTTTAGAGCAAGCATGCCTGAAATAAACCTAAGCCGTGTAATGTTATGTTTATTTGGATTTTATGTTTATTGAGCAGGAATTGCAATGTTAAGACCTGTGCTGAAAAAGAAGTGTGATTCCACTGCATACCATGCACATTAAGTGATATTTCCAACCCACATTTGGAAAGTTGGTCTGGCAAATCTGAACTTTTGAGCAAAATTCACATAACAAATGTTGGAGGGATGGTTATGTCTTCACATTATAGATTCTCATGGACAGTCTGTTATAAAAAGAATAATTTAGTTTGCATTGTGACACTGTAAAATCTGATATAGATAGTAACACAATGGCCCAAGACAATAGTCCTTTTTTTGTGTGTGTGTGGATCATGGGGCTTGAACTCAGCCTGAATGCTGTCCCTGAACTCTTAAGCTCAAGGCTACAACACTACACTTAAGCCACAGCCCACTTCCCATTTTCTAGAGGTTAATTGGAAATAAGAGTTTCAGGTCCTTTTGTGATTGGGCTGGCTCTGAACCTTGATCCTCAAATCTCAGCCTCCTGAGTAGCTAGGATTACAGGTGTGAGCCACCAGCCCCAGCCCAAGACAATAGTTCTATAGAAATAAAAGACTACAATGCTCAAATAAAGGAAGAAAATTAGCTGGCAGCTCATTTTCTAGAATCACAGGATGGGTAATCTCCCATCTTTGACTTGCTTTTTACTCTTAATCTGAAATTTTAATATTCCATCATCTATATATTGCACAAGTACAATCACTAGTTTGTGTTAAGTGGCAGTAGGATCAGTCTTAACAATTTCCAGGTGCAATTTCAAATATACAGTGGGGAAATTATTAAAAATAAAATTATTTATAATTAACAGTAATGAAAAATGAATTTATGCTTCAGGTATATATTTATGCACTTCAACATGTGCATATACAGAAATATGTAAATGAGTATGAGCTATAATTTTAGAAAATTATACTTGTATTATAATTCTAGCAAAATATAAGAGCTTATTTAAAGAAATTTTTTACTTTCTCTTCACGAAATTTATTTATGTCAGGGAAATCCTATTTTTAGAATTAGGATGAGTTCAGGGTCTAGAGTCTTTACAAACTGGTTATATTTTAACATGTATTTTTCTCTTCAAATATTTTCAGGAAAAAATGTTTATAATTTCATGATCTTTTTAGGGTTAAAAATGCTAGTTATTTATCAACTCAGAAATGATTTTGAAGAGGGACAATATCTTATCCTTTCATAGTGAGAAAAAAGAAGGGTGAAATATTACCTTATTTGAGAAACAGAGGTTTAAAATCCATGAACATCTATTAACTCATTGTAGAATCAGAAATTTATAATAGTACTAATGCTGAGCTAAATGCTGAAGTTGGAATCATTATAATCAGCAGTTCTTCAAATTTACATTAGTACTTTTTTTCACTGAGATTCCTGGTGTTTTCTGGTTCTAAGACATCATGTCTTTACTTAGGGTGTCTCATTATCATTTTCCATCACTGCCATTCCTATTCATTCAACTGACTCAATCACTAAAATAGACATGAATAAGATAATATAGCTCTACATTTCCTAGAATGCTTTCAGCTTAAAGAAATAAAACATAGTTTAAAAAGTGGTCTAGACAATAAATCATTATTATTTTACATAATAAAATATCTAAAGGTAGATCAGGCCCAGGGTTGTTTTGTGTGCTTAGAAGTACGATGTCTGTGCTATATTTTCCAACTTTAATATATTTTCCAACTTTAATATGTTGTGTAGTGATGACTCTTCTTTGGGAGTTTCCTTTGCAGAACTACTTCCCCTTCCTAAATAGCCTTCTTAGTTCTAAAGAAATGTATTACTTACATGATTAAGATGTTAATTGCTAAATCATCTTTCCTTAGATTTATACAACCAACAACATCTGGTGACCTTTGTAAAACATCAGAATGTGTAATGTCTCTACTTATTTATTTTTCAGTCATATGCCTCAACTAACACAGAATGCATAAATGGTTATGAGATTTAATGTGCAGTATAGTAACATGTTGGTCTAGAGAATTACAGAAACCATCTCCAGGAGGTCATAGTTGATTGCAGTGTTCTGGCAAGAGAAGGGAACAAAAGAGACTTGTGTCCTACATAATATGGCTCTTGATTAGCATGTACACTTCCCACCTAAAAATTTCCTTGAGTCTCTTCCCTTCCCATAACTGAGTTTCTTAACCTGGTCACTTGGAAAGAGGGCAGAATTAGCTGCTAACCAAATTCTTAGTATGCTGATCATTGGATAAGCCTGATTTCTTCCACATCAACTCTTGTTTCTGGAATATTTGTCTTTCTGTGGTGAGCAGACAGATTTTGATCAAGTAATATTGACTTAGCCTTTTAGGCCAATTACCTTCATGTTTAAGTCAATTGGAGATGACAATTTACAAAAGACATACAAAATGTTTATTTTAAAATTTAAATGTATGTACCTCATGTGAATTTTCAAGCAGAATTTCTCTTGGCTATTCTCAGGAAAAAAAAAGAAGGCCATTTTTAAAAATAAATATACTTGGATTAAACTATTCACTTAATATTAGAGACAAAATGACAATTTTATATCCATGTAATCTGAAATTGATAATGACAGAGAAAATTAACAAAAACATAAGAGGGAAGAGGAAATCAATACTCATTCACTTTTATCTACTATCTTTATCACCATATGTTTATCTAATAATGCAACATGAAATCCAAAATGGTAACTGTACTGAAACTTTGATATTTGAATTTCTTTTTATTTTATATAGAAAATAGGCTTAGGGCCAGGAGTTTGGCCTAGTGGTAGAGCGTTTGCCTAGCATGCATGAAAACCTGGGTTGGATTCCTCGGTACCACATACATAAAAAACAGCTGGAAGTGGTGCTGTGGCTGAAGTGGTAGAACTCTATCCTTGTGAAAGCCCAAGGACAGTGCTCAGGCCCTGAGTTCAAGTCCTGACGCCCAGGACTGGCAAGAAAAAAAGAAAGAAATAAAATAGGCTTAAAGAGGGACAAGTGTTCAGTTTTGTTGATCAGAACTTTAAGCTTATCTAAAATAATTGAAAATGGGAGATACAGTATGTTAGCTGATGCCATGGATTGCTCAAAAATAAAATTATTGTATATAACAATTATTCAAGATGATAACAGTTAATGTCCAATAAAATTTTGCCATAGAGATTAATATCAACAATAAAACAAAAGGTATTTGACAGAAAACCTTTAATGTTAAATTCAAGTGAATAATTATATGTAAATATTTGGTTCCCATTATATTTTCTTTATTTTGTGGTTTATTATCTAGAAATTTTCTAAGACAAAAGACAGAAAATATCAGATTCAATATACTGTATTAATTCCATGAAGCTAATTGGCATTTCTTACTGAATAGGGGTTCTAATGTAAATATTCCCGTGAGATCAGAAATGTATAAGCATTTCATAATCTCAGATAAAAAAATATAATGAGAACAACAAAGGGTGAAACAATGAAACAGTCATACTCACTCAAAACATACTGTGTTGGAAATGCACTTTCAACACAGGAGAAAGGGGACTCTGGGGTAGGGAGAACAGTGAAAGAAAAAGAAGGAGGGCTATCAATGTGAAATATACTCACTTCCTAACTCAGGTAACTGTAATGCCTGTGTACATCACTTTACATTTTAAAAATTTAAAGAACAACAAAAAGAAAAACATAATGCAAGAGACATGCAAATATACCTGTATATGATCTAGTTGCCTAGATTATGGGGCATAATTGATCTCTCTAGAGTAAAAAAAAATCTGGGTTGCTTTTTGGCCTCTGTTAAGAAATGTAACTAATCTCTACTAGCAAAGATATATTTTTTAATGAAAATGCATTATATTTATTTTTTGGTTAGAAAATGCAAGTAAAATATAAATTGGACTTTCATCTTACCCCAGTTGATGTATCTATTACCAAAGTGAGAAGGGGTGAGATGATAGCAGATGTTGTCAAAAGAAAGAAAGATGCCAGGGAGGGATTCTTATTTATTTTTGGTGAGGATGTAAGTTAGTCCAGCCACTTTTTACATCTGAATTGAAGTTCTCTATCCACATGCAAAATATCTCACTTTGGAGATTCTTCCTTACACTATTCAGAATCGAACAAGCCTAGGTTCAGGACAATGAAAGAATGGATAGCAAAATATCTTACTATGCTTTGATAATAAAAAATGCTTACTTTTATTTTGTGTTTCTGATAATCTAATCCTTACTGTGAGGTAATAATTTATATATATATATATATCAGGAAAATTTGTTCTTCCAGCAATCCTCAAAGTAAAAATAATGCTTGAATATTATATGTTGAAAAATTATACCATCTACAAAACCTGTACCTATCATGTCTTAAGCCTTGAGTTGGATAGTCATCACTGACAAATCAGAAACAAGAAAACTTCTGTCAAGTACATCTGGAGAGTTTTTTTGTTTTGTTTTGTTTATTTCATGAGCTGGAAAGCATTAACAAACCTTTAAGACAACTAATAATGATACATCTGTAGGTAAACCATTGGAGCATGTATAAAGCCAACATGTGGTGAGAAAAAATCATAATGAGATAAACAATGCAAGCTTAGAATTTTATGAGCATGCTCTACTTTCAGACTTTTGGAAAACTTAGTGGTCTTGACCTGCATCGTGACCTTGTCTCTTCTTTCTTATGCCTTCTACTCACATTTTGAGTTTTATGGCATGGAAAAAATACCTTCCAAGAATTTGTTTCAAGAAGTTCTAGAATGCTCATTTATATTGGAGGTTTAATTTCATTTTTAAAAATTCTACTGTCAGGGTGGTGTATAAAGGGGGTTATAGTTAGATTCATCATATAATGGGTATATTACTTCTTGAACATTGTTACCCATTCCCATGTTTTTCTCCCACTTTCTGATTTCATTTTTGATTCAGAGTTTTCTTATACATACAATGGTACTAAAATATTTTTATAGCCATATTTCCATATAAATTCCAATTCAGTAATGTTTGATAGAAGTTCTATAATTACACAGGTGATAGTACTGTACTGACAGGCATCTTCTCAAACATGGTATGTGAAACATCACACGCTAGTAAAATCCATGTCCATTGTTTTAACTTTTCCAGTGTGGTTTTATTATTGATCTTATTCAGGGTCCATTATTTCTGTCTTGATTCATTTATCAGACTAGTTTACATTCTGTTGTCCAAGGATTATGTTCTATAGAAGTCATTAACTTATAAGTAAAACCTTTAGCAATAGGGTAAATATAATTACAAGACATTTTTCTAATCCTTTTAACATTCGATATACTTCTTTCTTTTTCTTTTTGCCAGTCCTGGGGCTTGAACTCGGCCTGGGCACTATCCTTGGACTTCCAGCTTTTTCTGTGTATGTGGTACTATGGAACCAAACCCAGGGCTTCGTGCCTGCTAGGAGAGCAATATACCACTAGACTATACCCCTGGTCCCTACAATATATTTCTTTTCAGTTATTAGAAATGAATAATGAATACGTGAGCTTTTGACAAAAAAACAACATGAAAAACTTCCAAACTTTTGTCTCATCTACTTTCAGATTTTGCTGTCACTGACTGAGTGAAGGTAACCTATTTACACTAACTCAAACTTGTTGACATTCAAGTGTTAAAAAAAACAAAAACCACCATCTAAGCAGTGGGAAGAATACAGGAATGGCATTCACAAATATTTCCAGCTGTCAACAAGTCCATTTTCTTACTGACTTTGTGCTCTTGAAGTATTGTGTGCTTCGTAAAGAGTGAGAAATACTGTTACCTCAGTTTTTTCTCAACTTTATTTTTGCATCTATATATTTGTCTGTACTAATTAGCAATATATCATGGTGTTTTTCCACTCCTGTCATCTCTATTGTGCATGATTATCCCTTCAAACAATAACAGAAAATAATTTTTGTACATTCAGAGGAATAGGCAATCATTCGAATTAAAACCAGAGACATCACTCACCATCCCATAAGAATTTAATTAAAGGTCTATATTTGGAGCTCAGACTGAAAAATATTTCTGTGTATACCAATCATAGAAACATATAGCAGTATTTCTTTTATTTCATTCGCCAGAGGAAAATATAACCTTTTGTTTAAGGATTGAATCAAAAGTCTCACATCTCTATAGGCTGTCCACCCCTATAACTGTTCACTGTTACTGAGATAAATAGTGTTGTCATTTCTTGGATTCTTCCCATAAAAGTAGAAAATAGGGACTGCTGGGAAATTAATACCATACCCCTCATTCTTCTATACAATCAGTCCACTGTGAAAACAGTACTATTCATCTCATTCTGAGAAAGGATGTTCCTACTTAGGAAAGTGTATAATATAGGGGTTAGGAAGTTGAGCTAGGCAGCTTGGTTTCTCTTCTAGCCCCATTGTGTACTCATGAAATTTACAAAGTACTGGCTTTCCTAGGCCTTAGTAGTCACATCTGACAAATGAGAACTGGAATAGCTCTTAGTCTACTGGACATGGTAAGTATGAATGAAAACAGAGCAATGTGTTGACTGTCCTGGTCATTTTTGAACTTTCTCAGTTCTTCCTTTGTCCCAGTCTTCATCCTTCTGATTGCACCAGGTAATTTTTTGGAAAGTGGCAACTAAAATTTTTGAAGAAGCTCATTAGACCCATGAGTAGCATCACCCTGTACATTTTAAAGTGGAAATTTGAGATTGACATTATGAGTATATAGAAGCAACTAATGATTAAAGGGGTTTTAAGTAGTTTTTGCAATACATTTATATATTTATGTTAATATAATGCATTTACAGATAAAAACAAGGTGCAAGAAATCCAATGATTTTCAAAGTTTATACCATTACTAAATGGTAGACCTTGAATAGAAACTGGGCCGGCTAGCTCAGCACATAATACTACTAAAATTATGTATATAAAATTATATTATAATTATTATATGTAATTATGTATATATACTCTATGGGCAGACTTTAGTGGATGCATCTGAAGCTCATTAGTTCTTCAATTTTTAGTTCTCATGTAAAAGTGAGGTTGGGCAACGTTTACTTCCCCAACCACTAACATGGTCAGCTGAAGCAACAAAATGCAATCCTTCAGAAGTCCAAGTTTCAGAAGCCAAGTCTATGTCTGCATCTTAAGAACATGGTTGCTTACTTTTCTAAACCATATGTTTTTTTATCCATTTGTATAAAACCATACATACAGGATACTTGCATACCTTAGACTTTTTAAATGTCTTTCAGAAAACGGAAAAGGTTTAATATTAAATGTCTTATGTTGTTCATAATGAATTTTCCCAATGTCCATTTATGCTGACCCATATATGAGAATTAGCTGTTTGGTTTTCCTCCATTCATTCTCTCATCTTTGTTTTTATCTCTTTCCTTCTGAGGAACACATTCACCCCACCAGGTAAAGCAACTGGCCAATCATTAGTGTCTGTTTCCTATATGAATGGGTTAATGTGCTGTTTGGCCCTGTGTTGAAATGTAGGGCAGCTCAGAGGTGGTCAGCACTATTTGGGACTCTGAAAATCCAGCTACTTCATCCTAACCCACTGTGTGTGGTGATATGTTTCTGAGGTTTCGTCCTAGCTTCAGAGAACACTGTTGAATATTTCTGAAATTACCTCTGTAACTACGAAAGCAAAATTTTCAGGAGGAAAACTGACTTCTAGAACTGTCTTGGGGGAGGGTAGGAGTGGAACAGATTACTTAAGTCTCACCTGAGTAGCTGGTATTTTATAAGCTGCTACTGGGTATTATACTGGGAAGTTGTTTATTCTGTACTTTGGTATGCCATTTGCAAAGTAATAACTGGATTGGGTTTTTGGGGCTTTTTTTTTTTTTTGGATTTTTGTTTGTTTGTTTTGTCAGTAGTGAAGCTTGAACCCTGGGCCTAAGTGCTGTCCCTGAGCATTTCAACTCAAGCCTAGCGCTCTACTACTTGAGCCACAGAACCATTTCTGACTTTTTCTGTATATGTGGTACCAAGGAATCAAACCCAGGGCTTCCCGTCTGCTAGGCAAGCACTCTACTACTTGGCCAAACTCCTGTCTCATTAATTTTGTATAAGAAAAGAACAACTTTGGAAAAATATTATTTACTTTATTATTATTATAAGGGTGATGTGCAGAGGGATTGCAATTACACGAGTCAGGTAAAAAGCACATTTCCTTCCTCATAGTGTCTTTTTTTTCTCACTCTCTTCCAGTCCCTCTCTCCCATTTCCACCCACAAGTTATATAGTCCACTTTAATCAGTGTCCAGTGAGCTCTACTGCTGTAATTTTCCCCCTTTTCTCTCGACTTATGTACCCTTTCCTCAATCCTCCTGAAAATATGCATACAAACATCCCATACATAAAGAAAAGAAGATAAAATTATCTAAAATTGAAGCTTTGTTTTTATATATTGGAATTTGTTGTGTGTGTGTGTGTGTGTGTGTGTGTGTGTGTGTGTTACTTTGTATAAACATAAAGGGACATGTAGGTAGGCATTGTACCTTTGTGTTTCTGTCCTATGAGTATTGTCATTTGGTCTCACTCCATGTGTTTAGAATCCTCTATAAATTTATCATATATGTGTATATTATAAATCTAATTTCTACCTCAGAGTCCTTATGTGTCATTCGTCTCCCTGGGTGTGGTTTATCTCGCTTAACATTATTTGCTCTAGTTCCATACTTTTCCCTGCAAATAACATAATTTATTCTTTCTAATGGCTGTGTAAAATTTCATTTTGTATAGAGACTACATTTTTTGAATCTACTCATCTCTTGAGGGGCATCTGGATTGTTTTCATATCTTAGCATTGTGAAGAGTGTAGCAATAAACATAGATGTTCAGTTGTCTTTATCATAGCCTGGTGCCTCATTTTCAGGGTCTATTCCCTGCTGTGGTGTGAGTGGTTCATAGGGAAGATCTGTGTTTAGTATTTTGTTTGTTGCTTGCTTTTTTTTTTTTTTGCCAGTCTTGGGGCTTGAACTCAGAGCCTGAGCACTGTCCTTGGACTTTCTGAAGGCTAAAGCTCTACCACTTGAGCCTCAGCACCCACTTCTGGCTTTTTCTATGTATGTGGTCCTGGGAAATCGAACCTGGGTCTTCATGCATGCTAGGCAAGCACTCTACCACTAGGCCAAATTCCAGGCCTCCTTTCTGTTTTATTTTTCATTAACCTCCAAAATGCTGTTCAGAGTGGTTGACTGAATTTACTTTCCCACCAAAAGTGCAGTAGTATTTCTTTTCCCACATAAGTGCCAATATTTCTTGTTGCTTGAATTCATAATGTGCCCAGATAACTGGAGTGAGATGGAATCTAATAGTTGTTTTGATTCGCATTAACTTTATGGCCAAAGATGATGAGTATTTCCTCATATATGTGTATGTTTTAATTTAATTTAATTGTGATAGACAGGAGTTACAGTTACATACCTGAGATAATGAGTACAATTCTTCTTGAACGTTGTTACTCCTTCCCTTGTATTTTCTCCCAATTTCCTTTCTCCCTCGATTCTACCCCCAAGTTTCAATGTTCATTTCCAGCATAGTGTCTTGTGAGTGCTGCTGTTGCATTGATTCATACTTTGTCCTTTGTCTCACCATAATGTTTTTTATTCCATTCTTATCTCTTCTTAGAAATCTCTCCTTAGCTCACTTGCATACTTATTAGTTTATTAGTTTGCGGGAGGGTGGTTTCTTGAGCTCCTTGCATACATTGGATATTAGGAGCCTTTCTGATGTATTGCTGATAAAAATCTTCTCCCAATCTATTGACTTTCTAGTTTAGTATATTCTTAGCTATTCAGAAGCATTTGATTTTGATATATTCCCACACATCAAGTCTTTGTCCTATCGGTTGTATTACTGGAACTCATTTTAAGAAATTTCTATCTATACCCATAAGTTCTAATGTTTCTCCTACTCTCTTGCAGTAATTTCAAAGTTATGGGTCTGACATTGAGGTCCTCTATCCACATTGAATTGATGCCCGGTGCATGGTGAAAACAGGTACTCACTTTTTCTGCGAATGAATGCCCAGTTTTCCCATCTTCAGCTATTGAAGAGGATAGATTTTTCCACTGTATATATCTGGCTCTTTTATCAAATATCAGATGACTAAGGGTATTGTTTTATTTTGGAGTCTTCTCCAAAATCTTTAGATGTTTAGGTCTTTCCTCCCCCCCCCCCCCCAGTAACAAGCTGTTTTTGTTATTATAGCTCTTCAGTAGAGCTTGAGATCTCAGATTTTGATACTATCAACAACATTTCTGCTTAGAAATTGCTTCAGCTATTTGAAGCCTTTTCTTGTTACATATGAATTGTTGTATTGTTTTCTCTACCTTGGTAAAGAACTTCATTGGGAAGAACTTATAATGGGGATTGCCTTGAATTTGTATATCATTTTTGACATTGTGGTCATTTCTACAATATTAATTCTACTTATCCATTAACATGAAAGGTCTTTATATTTCCTGATGTACCTCTTTGGTTTTTCCTTCCAATTTTTATAGTTTTTCTTTTAAATTTCTTTTACTTGTTTGGTTAGGTTTATTTCTAGATATATTTTTTAAGATTATTGCAAATGGAATTGTTTTTCTGATTTCCCTTTCTACTTGTGCATTGTTGCCAGTCTGGAAAGCTACTGATTTTTATTTTTGTGGGTTAATTTTGTATCTTGCTACTTTGTCAAAGTGGTTGATCAGTTCTAGGATTTGGGGGGTGGCATCTTTTGCATCCTTTTGGTATAAAACCATGTCATCAGCAAATAAAGATAGTTTGACTTTTTCACTCTCTTTGAGAAAACATACTATCTCCTCTTCTTGTCTTTTTTTCCCTGGCTAGGAATTCCAGAATTATATTGAAGAGGAGTGGAAAAAGTGGACATCCTTTCCTTGTGCCTGATTTTAGGGGAAATGTATTTTAAATTTCTTGTGATTCAATAATATGTTGGCAGTTGATCTTTCATATATAGCCATCAGAGAAATTGGTCTATAGTTCACTCTTTTTGGTTGAACCCTTACCTGGTTTTTGGGAGAAGAGTTTTCTATTTCATGGAAAGTTTCAGCAGTTTTGGTGTTACTGCAATTTGGAAAATCTTATAGAATTCAGTTGTGAATCTGTTGAAACCTAGACTTTTCCTTGTTCGAACATTTCCCATTACTTCTTCCCTCTTGCTTTAGTATTAGGCTTGTTTCGTTGATTTATATCTTCTAGGTTCAGATAAAGTAGTTTTCATGTCTGTAGAAATTTGGATATTTGAAGTTTGATAGGGAAGGGGGGAAAACCAAGACAGGTGGGGGTGTGGGGGGCAGGGAAATGGGTACCAAGACATGTGAAAGGGTATCAATGTATGTGAATTAATGCACCTTCTATCTGGCAAATATCATGTAACCCTTTTATTAATTACAATAAAATAAAATAAAATAAAAAAGGAAATTTATCAGTTTATACAAGTTTTCCATTATATTTGAGTATAGGTTTTGAATATAGTCCTTTATAATCATTTGAATTCCTTAGATGTTTGCTGTAATTATTCCTTTGTCATCTCTAATTTTATTTATTTAAAAATCCTCCTTTCCTTTGCCAGATTAGTCAATAATCTTTCAATTGTATTGATTACTTTCAAAGAACAAGCTTTTTGTTTCATTGATTATATATAGTTGTTTTGGTCATTATTTCATTAAATCTTTCCTAATCTTTGCTATCTCTCTATCAGTAATTTTCTATTTGTTTTTTTTCCTGTTCTTCCAGTTATAGTTGTATCATGAGGGTATGTACTTGAACTGTTCTTACTTTCTTTATTTCTGCTTAGAGCAATGAAATTTCCTCTCATCACTGCTTTTGCTGTATCCCAGAGTTTCTGATGTCATGTGTGTTCATTTTGACTCAATTGCAAGAACTATCTAATTTCCTCCATTATTTCTTCAGTGACCTATGTCTTACTTAGCAGTGTGTTACTCAGTCTCCACATATCTGAATGCTTGCTGCAGGAAGCATTCAATTTATTTCAATTTTAATTTATTTATTTAAATTGTATTTGTTGAGAATTAGTTTGACTCCACTGTGGTCAGATAGGATGAAAGATCCTTTGTATTGCAATCCTTTGGTATTTGCTTAGGCTCTTTGTGTGTTCTGTGATATGATTAATCTTGGAGACTGTTCCATAAGCTGCAGAGAAGAATGTGAATTGAGTCATAGTGGGGTGGATTACTCTTAGGTATCTAATGAGTCCTTTTGTGTTATGGTGTTATTTAACTCAGAAGTTTCTTTGCTTATCCTTTGGTTGGCCTGTCCTTTGGTGAGAGTGGACTGTTAAAATCTCCTACTATTATTGTGTTGGGATATATCATGTTTAGTAAATCAAAAAGTGTTTAATGCATTTAGGTGGCCAAGTATTTGGTGCACAAATATTAATTAATTGGATTTCCTCTTCATGGATTGTTCCCTTTATTTATATGTTATGATCTTTATCACAAATCAGTATGGCTGCTCCTGCCTTCTTGAAAGGTGCATTTGCATGAAAGAACTTTTTCTATCTCTTCACTTGGAATTTGTTTTAAAAATGTTTTTTTTTTGGCAGCAACAAATGATTGGAGCTTGTTTTTAGATACAATCTGCTGCTCTGTATTTTTTGGTTTGGGAATTGTGTTTGTTAATGTTTAAGGTTACTATGGAGAAATGTATGATATTTCCTATAATTTTCTTTTTGCTTTTTGGATCTTCTAGTTTTACTGAACTAGACTTCTAGTTATTTTTGTCTGATGTTATGTTTCCTTAATTTAGATTGTTTCCTTCAGATTGCATGCTTCCTTTTTCTTATTCTTTGCAGTGCTGGTTAAGTGTTCATGAATTCTGTTTCTGTTTGTTTATCATGGAAGGTTTCAGTTTCACTATCACTTGTTAATGATACCTACACTAGATACATTTGGGTTTGCATTTGTTGACCTTTAGGACAGGAATTTTACCATTCCAGGCTCTCTACATTTAGAGTTTGTAGAGAGGTCTTCAGTAATTCTGATCTTTCAGTTGTAACATAGTTCCTTCTTTCATTTTGATATATTTACTTTTGATGGTAATATAGTTCCTTCTTTGATTTTGATGCATTTACAATTAATCCCTCAATTTTTAAGTTTACAGTCTTCACTACAATGGGTCTGGAAGTATGTATTATTTCACCTTGTCTTTTGGGAGTTCTGTATGTCTCTGTCAAGTAGGTGAGATTTTCCCTCTTGAGACTGGGATTGTTTTCTATTGTATTGTTGAATAGGTTAGTAATGACTTTTGTTTTGAATTCTTCTCTCCTGTCTGACCTGACTACATGTAGATTTGATAGTTTAGTGTAATCTGCTAATTTTTACTTTTCATGTTGGATGTTCTGAGTAACTTTTCCATGTTTCAGATTTTTTGCTCTATTTCCTCCATTTTATCCTCAACTCCTGATACCCTGTTTTCTACTGCACTTATTCTATTGCCTATGCTTTCAACTATCATTTGCAATAGCTAAATTGAGCCTTTCATGCTTCCAAGGTCTTTGCTGATGTCAGTTCTCATGGTGTTAATGTCATCTTTCAATGATGTATGTAGCATTTCTATCTTTTTCTCTATATCTTTCTGGTGAACTTTATATTCTTTTATATTCTTTATCTTCTTAGTCATTTCCTCCTTGTATTCTTATATTTGATTCTTGGATATTCCCTTTTATTTCATTGGCTATTTCTCTCATCATTGCTCTAAGGGTTCTTTTGTCATCCATCTCTTCTTTACTCTCACTAAGGTTCTTTCCTAAATTGTTGTTGGCCTTTGAATTTAGCAGTGCTCTTGATTGTTCATGAATTTTGCAGTATTTGATTGTGACTTACTCATTTGGGTTCAGGGATCACTAGGGTGATTCAGGTTTTGCTTTTGCATTAATTTCAGTGGGACTGGGGTATTATTCACTGGATAGATCTCTTTGGATATTGACATTTGACAGCTTTCAACTCAAGGTGGTATAAACAATGTAATGGGTCCTACACAGCTGTTTGGATTCTGTGGTGAGTGGATCTGGTGTCCTACTGGGTTTAGGCCCAGTGGTGGGTTCCTGTTATGTGGTGCTCACAAGTGCATTCCCTTGGTCTTGATCTGTGCCTGGAGGAAGATTTTTGTTAGTCATAATGGGGAAATTTTACTGGCACAATTCCTGGACTGACATTACTTCCAGATGGATGGAAAGTAGTGTTCTAGCACCCGGACTTGTTTGAGCCGAGAAGAGGGAAGACTCACACTGTGTGATATGGAAAGCTTTTCCCCCCAGGAGTCATCTATTTCCCACGGAATAGGGAGCCGGATTCCAGCATCTGGACCAGGTGTAAGCCTTGGAGGGGGTGGGTTCCAGCCAAGTAGTGTGGGGAGATTATCCCCACTTGGATCCTGGACTGACACCTACTTCCCATGTGATGGAAAGCTGTGTTCCAGCCTCTGGGACAGATGTGAGGCTTACAGGGAGCAGGTCTCCACGTGGCAATAATGGAAGGGGGAGATTGTCTCACCTGAATTTAACAGGTAAAGTCAGTTCCAGTCTGCAGGGAACACGGGTCCCAGTATCAGTCCAATATTGGGCACTGTGACTGATGGTAGTTTTGCTTCTCTGTGAGCATAAAGGTAATTTCCCAGTGGTCTTCTGCGAGATGTGAAGGGGTGAGGAACATAGGATAGCAGTGCCAAACCAATATTGGGAACAGTGACTGCTGCTAGTTGGCTCCGTGTTGGGTATTGGGTTGTGTCCTTTAGGAAGCAGATAGGGTGGGGGAAAGGACTTTGGCCTCTTTCTCAACTTTGAGTATGGTATCCCTTCCCAGGAAGATGAGGGGAAAGCCTGTGGGGGGAAAGGGGGAGGGAGGTGTTCCGGACCAAGTACTCTGAGTTGCCACTAGTGCTGGTTTCATGTGAGAGGCATCCAGAGTACTTATGTTCCTGAGTGTTGGTTTTGAGTTGACCAGCAGCATGTGGTGAAAGGTTTTTGTGTGTTGATATTGCAGTCTGGCATAACAGATCAGAAATTCTGGAGCTTCAGGTGTGTGGCTGTTTGCAATGGTAAGGATTCTACTGTGGCCTCAAGGCTTCTATCATGGCTTAAGTGTATTTCAGGCCAGAAATGGGGGTGTGAAAAATGTACTTTGCAGTTTTCAGTCCTATGGGTGTTGCTTTTCTTCATTCTTGTGATTCTGTTTGTATTTTCCTTGTTGTTCTCTTGAGGTGAACCCTCAGCCTCCATTTGATGAGAGAGGTGATTCCATGTTGCTTACTCTGCCCTCTTAGTTCTTCCAGTTATATTTCTTTTCTTCCCTTTTTAAACTTTTATTTTGTGTTTCTTTATACTGAAAATATTTAAGTAGAATATAGTCATGGAAAGTAAAATGTAAACAAAATACTTTCAGATTCTTAATCCCTTTGAAAAACAAAATGAAATGTGAAATAAGTATTTTTTCCATATATTTTTATTGTAATTAATAGAAGGGCTACATTACATTCACCAGGTGGAAGGTGCATTACTTCACATACATTGATACCCTTTCTCATGTCTTGGTCCCCATTTCCCTCCCTCCCCCACCCCCACCCTCATCTTGTTTTCCCCCCTTTCCTAATCAATTTCAAATAACCAAATACGCATATATCCAATATATCAGATAACAAAGTGAAATACTGTAACAATAATGAAATAACCAAGGGTCAGCAAAAGAGATGAGAGATAGCATAGTACATTAAGGACAACAATCAATAGCAAGTATTTTTTTAAAGACAATCATTGTACAGCTTTACTAAGTATTTTTATGAAAATAAAGAGAGAAAAGTAAATAAATCAACATATAAGACAAATGATCTTTTGTGTTCAGGTTCTTGGTTACAGATAATTAAGTTTATTTATAAAGATAAAAGACTCCACAATTTCACAAATTTAACTTTTAAATGTAAAAGACCTAATTTCAGCTACCCTTGTTGACAATACTTGATTGAAATAATGCAAAATATTTTAAAATTTAAAAAAGCGAGGAGCAACTTAATATATTCAATTATCTAAGATGAAAAATATTTTCTTTCACTTCACAATATCACTTTTGAAATTCAGGATGAAACTGATGTCATTATCTCTTTGTCAGATAGTGTGGTTTTTTCTTTCCAGAAAACATTAGCAACATTTTATTCTTAAAATGAAATTCCCTTTGACAAATGCTGAGCTGTACCTTAAATGATTACTATGTAGGTGTCATCAGGAAACATTGAGAAGGTCTAGAATAAATAGGGACAAAAGGCTTATTATTTTCACCTATCATTCAATTTTATTCTGAAGCCTGAGTAACCATTTGCCCATTCAACAATATTATTTTCCTGCTTTCTGATGTTTCATTTTCTACTTGAAATACCTAACCTATCTCCATGATTCTAAGTTTATATATGCTAGACACTTGGTAGGAATTGCAGGCCTGAGCACTGTCCTTAGACTTTCTCAAGGCTAGAGCTCTACCACTTAAGCCTCAGCACTACTTCCAGCTTTTTTCTACCTATGTGGTACCGTGGAATCGAATCTGGGTCTTTGGGCATGCAAGGCAAGCACTCTACCACTAGGCCAAACCACTGGCTTCAGTCAATTTCTTTTTTTTTTTTGAAATTATATATTTTTTATTTTATTTGAATGTATAGAAGGGTTACAGTTATATTCGCCAGATATAAGGTGCATTATTTCTCACACATTGATACCTCTTCTTATGTTTTTGTCCCCATTTCTTTCCCCCACCCCTCCCCTCATCTTTTTCCCTTCCTCTTTCAAATAAACATATATATATATAATATACCAGGTAACAAAGTCAGATACTGTAACAATATGATATTAACCGAAGGACATGGAAATAAGAGCTTAATTATGAGTGACTGTTATTCTTTTTTTTCTTTTCTCAATTTTTTTATTGTAATTAGTAAAAGGGTTACATGATATTTGCCAGATAGAAGGTGCATTAATTCACATACATTGATACCCTTTCACATGTCTTGGTACCCATTTCCCTCCCCCCCACACACCCCCCACCCGTCTTGGTTTTCCCCCCTTCCCTATCAAATTTCCAATATCCAAATACAAATAAATTCAATATATCAGATAACAAAGTGAGATACTATACCAATATGAGATAACCAAGGGACAGCAAATGAGATGAGAGACAACATAGTACATTAAGGACAACAATCATTCATTATATGGCTTTTGTTTGTCAATTTCTTATGCAACAAGATGCTTACAAATGGAGGGACATTGGTGGATCCTGCAACTCAGGAGGCTGAGATCTGAGAATTATGGCTTGAAACCAGCCCAGTCAGAAAAGCTATGTTTTTCTTTGTGATTGGTATTTTAAATGTACTATGCGAAGTTTTTTTTTTCTTTTTTTGTATTTTGCCAGCCCCCCCCCACCCCGCCCCATCATGGCTTACCCTTGCTGTCAATGTATCTGATTTTGGTACCTGATGTACTGTATATATGTTTATTTAAATTAGGGAAGGGAAGGGGTACAACAAAATGGAGCAAGAAAAGACAAAGATTGAGCCAGTGTAACAGTGATACTCTCAAGACAATATGTTGGAAATGAACTTTACAACTTTTAAATGGGTAGGTAAGAGGGAAAAGGGAGAAAAAACATGGGAGGGGTATCAATGTTCAATAAGAAATTTACTCACTACCTTTCCTATGTACTTGTACCCCCTCTGTGCATCACCCTGACAAGAAAACAAAATTTAAAATAATGATGATATAGAAAAATACATAAGTGCTGCTGTGGCTCACACAGTAGAATGCTAGCCTTGAGCAAAAAAGATCAGGGACAGTGCCCAAACCCTGAGTTCAAATCTCACAAATGACAAAAAAAAATGTTTCTCAGAAATAACTTTTAGCATTGTGGGATATTATTGCATTTATATAATAAAAATAAAGGTTCAGATAGTATTTAAGATTTTATTTTATCAAGGCAATTTTCACATATTCACCTTTTCCTTTTTCACCATTTTGATAAAAGTTTTTATTGACATATCATTTATATGCCATAATACTTAACAATGTAAAATTTAATTTAGGCCTCAAAGAGATAGGGATGCATATTTTTTCTTATATGTGCAAGCTAGATTTAGCTTATGAACTCATAAGTAAATTAAGTTGTTATGTAAGTATATACAAATGTACTAACTAAAATACACATAGATTTAAAGGAGAGCTCAAATATTGTAATTCCTTAGCAAAGCAAAATTGAAGCCACGTAATACACCAAGAAATAGGTACTAAAAGGGAATGGGGTAGTGTCAAGGGGAAAGCAGTATACAAATGAAGAATAGAAGGAGAGAATGCAATAAAAAAAATCCAATGTATATCCTACAAAATTAGGAAGATGAAAGAAGCTTCAGGTAAAGAGAAAAACAAAATGAATAGGGGGAGTGAGGGGAAGGAAACTGGGGGAAAAAGATGGGAAGGGATATGTATCAATGTTCAAGTAGTAATGTAGCCACTACTTGATGAATATAACTGTAACCCTGTTTTCCATCAACCCTACAATAGAATTCAAAACAAAAGAAAGAATGAATGGATAAGAATGTTGAAAGCAATTAAATTGATCAAATATATTGTATTCAGAAATTGCTTTGTTAAATGGCAACTCCTTTGTACTACTTCTTTTTTCATAATATTTTTATTGTAATTAATAGAAGGGTTGCATTATATTTGCCAGATAGAAGGTGCATTAATTCACATACATTGATACCCTTTCTCATGTCTTGGTCCCCATTACGCTCCCCCCCATCCCCCATCTTGGTTTTCCCCCCTTCCCTATCCAATTTCAAATAACCAAATACAAATACCACTTCTTAAAGACAATAAACTTAAAAAGTACAGAGAAGTCAAGTATAGAACTCAACAACTATTTTCTAATTTAAAAAATAAAAAATAAGAGAATGTAATTTCAGTTTTAGTACATTCACAGAGTTAATGAAATTCTCATTACAATCACTTTCTTATTTTTATTACTCTTCAAGGAAATTACATACTCTTTGCAGTCACCCACATATTTTCTCCAACCACCTTATCCATAGGTAAAAACTAATGGAATTTTTTATTGATTTGTCTCTGCTAGATAATTCATATAAACAGAATCATATAATATATGCAAATTAGATATTATTAGTGACTGGATAATTTTCCTTAACTTAATGTTAAGGTTCATTTGTGCTGAAAATCCTTTTACAGACTATCAATCTATAAAATAATTATAATATTCCACTGAATATTTGCATATCAAATGTGAATATATCACATTTTGTTTATACATTCATCATAAGCTATGGACCTTTGAATTATTTCCTCTGTTTGCTGCTATTAACATCCATGTACTAGTTGTTGTGTTAACTTATTTTTTCTTTTTTTTAATTGTAATTAATAGAAGGGTTATATTCACCAGATAGAAGGTTCATTACTTCACACACATTGATATCTCTTCTCGTGGTTTTTGTCCATATTTCCCTTCCTCACCCCCTCCCCTCATCTTTTTCCCCCTTCCCTTTCCTATTTAAAATAAACAAATATGCATATATACAATATACCAGATAACAAGGTAAGATACTCTAACAATATGAGAATAACCAAGGGACAACAAAAGAGATAAAAAATAATACAGTACATTAAGAACATCAGTCCCACATTATATGGCTCCTGTTACCATATCCTGGAGGTCCTTTCATTTACCATCATCCTACATGACCTTACGTATCCAGGTTTTGAGTTATTTTAAACCCAGCTAGGAGAGTCCTATATGTGAAGTAATTGCTGCAAATAAGGGAAACCATTGAGCCTATGTTTCTTTGGGTCTGGCTGACTTCACGTAATATGATTTTTTTCCAAGTCTTTTCATTTCCTTACAAATAGGGAGATATCATTCTTTCTGATGGCAGCATAGCATTCCATTGTGTATAAATACCACATCTTCTTGATCCAATCATCTACTGAGGGGCATCTGGGTTGGTTCCATATCTTTGCTATGGTAAATAGTGTTGCAATAAACATCGTTGTGCTAGTGGCTTTAGTCTGTCCTTGTTTCTGGACATTTGGGTAAATGCCAAGGAGTGGAATTTCTGGGTTATAGGGGAGCTCTATGTTTTGTCTTTTGAGGAACGTCCATACTGCTTTCCATAGTGGTTAACTTATATATGTTATGGGATTAACATATATTCTAACTACTTTTCAGAATAACTACTAATGTACTTTCCTACCATATCTTTTATGTAGTCTCAGAAGAAGTGGGTGAAGAATTTGTCCTGTGTACATCCTTATCAATACTTGTTACTATGTGCTTTATTATCTCCTAAAAGGAAGCATTATTATTAGCATGTATTAGTAATTGCTGTTTTTCTTAATGACATTAAGTAGGAATCACATCAATTACTATTGATTAGTTGCTTATTTTTTGGCAGATGTTGCACTAACATTGTGCTAAGAATTTTATATCTTCTATAAAATAGTCCTGTAAAATAACCATTATTTATTAACTATATTTTATTGATTGTTTTACACATAAATTGCAAGATATTTGGATAATAAGCCAGCGTGTGTACATAGGTAAGTGCATGAGCATGCACATACACACACACACACACACACACACACACACACACACACATGGAAAAGGGGAGAGTTATTGGAACACACAAAAATAGTTCACACATTTGAAGCAAGATAAACTTCAGCCACCGAGTAGAAGATTCCAGATCTCCATCTTTCCAGATCATTCCATGTCTCCAGGCCAGATGTAACCACACACTCCTGCTTCTTTGTGAGGGCTGCCTTAGTGGCTGTAGTATGTCTGAATTGATGTTCTTATTTTTTCATTGGAAACTTTTCTCTTTCTCTTCCAACTTGGCAATCCTGAACAGGACACAAAATGACAATATAAGAAATAATAGTTTATTTCAGCCATAGTGTTAGAAACTGTTTACTCCAAAAGATTATTAACAGCTATTTACTGTCATCATCATTGTATTTTTCAATAATGGAGCACAAGCTTAGGAAGAGCAAAGCACTTGTCTGTGCTTTAATAGGAGGTAGCTTTGATTTCTTTTCATATAAGGCAACATGACAAAAGATCCCATTTGCACAATGGTTATCTAATGGCTTGGCCTGAGTCAGTTGCGATTTTTTCCAAAAATCATATTAAGTGAAATAAGCCAGACCCAAAGGAACATAGGGCTCATTTGTTTCCCTTATTTGTAGTAATTAGTACACATCTAGGACTCTCCTCACAGAGGATTACATAAGGATACATAAGGTCATATAAGATGAGACTAAAATGAAAGGATCTCTAGGATATGAAGACAAGAGCTTTATCTTGTGTGATTGTTGTTCTTAATGTACTGTTATTTCTTTTCTCTGTTTTTGCCCTTATGGTTAATCACATGTGGTTACTGTATTTGACTTTGTTACCTGGTATATTATGTATATGTTTATTTGAAATAGGGAAGGGAAGGGGGGAAAGCAAGATGATTGGGGGGAGGGAAATGGGTACAAAAACATAAAAAGGGGTATCAATGTGGAAGAAGTGATGGACTAACTATCTGACAATATAGCTGTATCCCCTCTATATATCATCCTGACAATAAAAAGAAAGAGAATTTACATTAAAAAATAAGTTGTGGTAATCTGGGAGATGTTATTAGCCTAGCTAATCATAGGTATAACTAGATGTCTCTCATAAAAATACAAATTAATGCTGTACCATGGCTGGACTCATGACTGTAATCCTAGCTACTCAGCAGGTTGAGATCTGAGATCAAGGTTCAAAGCCAGCCTGGCACAAAAGGACCTGCGACGCTTATCTCCAGTTATCCTCTAGAAAATGGGAAGATGAGTTTGGCTCAAGGGTAGTGCAATAACCTTGAGCTGAAGAGCTCAGGGACAGCACCCAGGCTGAATTCAAATTCCATGATCCACTAAAAAAAAAAAATGAAGAAGGAATTGCCATGCCTTGCAAATTCTGTGAGATTGGTGATAATAAGAGAGATGAAAAGAAAAGATAGTGATGGGTCATCAAAACAACTCTAAGATTCCACCTCACTCCAGTTAGAATGGCCAAGATCAGGAAAATGAATGACAACAGATGCTGGAGGGGATGTGGCCAGGAGGGATCACTACTACACTGTTGGTGGGAGTGCAAACTCATTAAACCACTATGGAAAGCAGTGTGGCAGTGCCTCAAAAGGCTACACATAGAACTCCCCTATGACCCAGCAATTCCACTACTTGGCATTTACCCAACCATCCAGAAACAAGGACATACTAAACCCACTAGCACAACAATGTTCATTGCAGCACTATTCACCATAGCAAAGATATGAAACCAACCTAGATGTCCCTCAGTTGATGAGTGGATCAACAAGTTGTGGTATTTGTACACAATGGAATTCTATGCTGCTGTCAGAAAGAATGACATCGCCCCATTTGTTAGGAAATGGAAAGACTTAGAAAAAATCATATTAAGTGAAGTAAGCCAGACTCAAAGGAACTTAGGCTCAATGGTTTCCCTCATTCGTCATAATCAGTAGAAACCTTGGGCTCTACTAGCAGAGATTTGTAATAGAGCAAAATCTTCATACATAAGGCCATATAATGTGAAGCTAATTGAAAGGACCTCCAGGATATTGAAACAAAAGCCATATAATGAATGATTGTTGTCCTTAATGTACTATGTTGTCTCTCACCTCCTTTGGTGTCCCTTGGTTATCTCATATTGGTATAGTATCTCACTTTGTTATCTGATATATTGAATTTATTTGTATTTGGATATTTGAAATTTGATAGGGAAGGGGGGAAAACCAAGACGGGTGAGGGGTGTGGGGGGGGAGGGAAATGGGTACCAAGACATGTGAAAGGGTATTAATGTATGTGAATTAATACACCTTCTATCTGGCGAATATCATGTAACCCTTTTACTAATTACAATAAAAAAATTAATTAAAAAAAAAGATAGTGATGGGTCTAAAGCTTTATTTCATACTACCTTTTGTCACTATATCATTTGATAAATGAGAACCCAAAGAAGATGCAGTCACAATTTATGCAATTTATTTATAAGGCAAGAATGAAGGAATGAAAAGCTTGATTGATATTCTTCCATTCTATGGTGTGGTTTTTGTTGTTGGTGTTGTTGGTGGTGGGTGGTGTTGGTGGTGTTTTCCATAGTTCACTGTCTTGTAGCAGGTGAACACATTTTACTCCTGCATCACAGCTACTTCAAGAAAGATTTTTCAGTAGTCCCAATCAAGGGTGTTGTGAGAAAACTACCTCTTTATTTAGTTTCTGATTTAGTTTGCTTAGGTTGTTGTAATAAATTACCACAAGCAGAAATTCTGATGGCTAGAATGTTGAATTTAAAGTCTGTGAAGTTTGAGTGTAGGTAGGGTCAGTTTATTTGGAGCCTGTTCCATTTCTTTTCCTTTTTCTTTTCTTTTTTTAATTTTATTTTATTGTTCGGGTAATGTGTAAAGGGGTTACAGTTACATTCATCAAGTAGTGGGTACATTACTTCTTGAACATTGATACACTTTCTCATGTTCTTTTACTTTTCTTTATAGTCTTTTGTATTTTCTAAACTGTTTCCAGGGAGTATGCATTATTTCTGACATTAAAAACAGCCAGTTTGGGACCCGGAGTTTGCCTAGTAGTAAGAGTGCTTATCTAGCATGCACGAAGACCCAGGTTCGATTCCTTGGTACCACATACATAGAAAAAAAAGTTGGAAGTGGTGCTGTGGCTCAAGTAGCAGAGCTCTAGCCCTGAGAAAAAAAAGCCCAAGGACAGTGCTCAGGCCCTGAGTTAAATGTTGCCTTGAATTTCCTTCTTCCAAGGGATCTGTTAGGATTCTTTATCCCTAGGTGGAAAGTGGAAGTGTCTTGTTTCTAAAACTAGATTCACAGGACATTAATATAAGAAGGCATGACTCCCCTTCCCAACCATAAGCCTTTCTACTGTAAGCATTTTTCTCTCCTCAGGCCATCACTGCCTTTTAGAGAAAACGAGGTACTAGCTAGGCAGCAGGCTCATGCCTGTAATCTTAGCTACTCAGCAGACTGAGATTCCAGGACCCCAGTTCTCAGCCAGTCCAGGCAGGAAAATCCATAATATCTTTATTTCTTTTTTTTAATTGTAATTAATAAAAGGGTTACATGAAATTTGCCAGATAGGAGGTGCATTAATTCACATACATTTCAGCAAACTCCAGAAGTGAAGATATGGCTCAGGTGGTAGAGTGCTAGACTTGAGTGAAAAAGCTAAGGGAAAACAACCTGATCCTGAGTTCAAGCCCCAGTATTGGCCCAAAGTTCAAGCCCCATGACTGACAGGAAGGAAGGAAGGAAGGAAGGAAGGAAGGAAGGAAGGAAGGAAGGAAGGAAGGAAGGAAGGAAAGAAGGAAGGAAGGAAGGAAGGAAGGAAGGAAGGAAGGAAGGAAGGAAGGAAGGAAGGAAGGAAAGAGAAAGAGAGAAAGAAAGAAAGAAAGAATGAAAGAAAGAAAGAACGAAGGAAAGAAAGAAAGAAAGAGAGAAGAAGAGAAGAGAAGAGAAGAGAAGAGAAGAGAAGAGAAGAGAAGAGAAGAGAAGAGAAGAGAAGAGAAGCAGGCAGTAAGGGCCCGAGGGAACAGCCTGTCCTCACCTCAAGTCTTCATTATCTCAGAAGAACATCTGAATTAGGCTGGATGACCAAGAACAGAACCTGTTCACATTCACAGCTCCTTGGCTTGGAAAACCTAGAGTCCTCCTCCACCCCAAGAGGATATTTAATCCAAACCTTTTGCCATATCATATATCCAAGAATGGCTAGGCTGAAATCTCTTATAACACTGTAATCATATCCAATGTCTTAAGCAAATAGTATTTCAAAATACTCTGCTATCCTAAAAAATAATTTATCAAACTTAAAACAAAATAGGTCTGTTTCAAACTATTATTTCTTCACTAATATTTCTTCTTCTTCATGTATTTTTATTGTAATTAATAGAAGGGTACATTATATTCACCAGATAGAAGGTTCATTACTTCACATAAATTTATACCCTTTCTCATGTCTTGGTCCCCATTTCTCTCCTCCCACCCCACCCCTCATCTTGTTTTCCTCCCTTCCCTATCCAACTTCAAAAAGCCAAACACACATATATACAATATATCAGATAACCAGATGAGATACTGTAACAATATGAGATAACCAAGAGACAGCAAAAGAGATGAGAAATAACATAGTACATTAAGGACAACAATCAATCATTATATGGCTTTTGTTTCTATATCCTGGAGGTCCTTTCATTCAGCATCATTCTATTTGGCTTTATGTATCTAATTTTTTTTTCTATTGTAAATCTCTGCTAGGAGAGTACAAGGTTTCTACTGATTAGGACAAATGAGGGAAACCATTGAGCCTTTGTTCCTTTGAGTCTGGCTTACTTCACTTATTATGTTTTTCTAAATCTTTCAATTTCCTTACAAATGGTTTGATGTCATTTTTTCTGATAGCAGCATAGAATTCCATTGTGTATAAATACCACATCTTGTTGATCCAGTCATCAACTGAGGGGCATCTGGGTTGGTTCCATATCTTCGCTATGGTAAATAGTGCTGCAGTGAACATCGTTGTGCTAGTGGATTTAGTATGTCCTTGTTTTTGGATGATTGGGTAAATGCCAAGTAGTGTAATTGCTGGGTCATAGGGGAGTTCTATGTTTAGTCTTTTGAGGAACTGTCATACTGCTCTCCATAGTGGTTTGCACTCCCACCAACAGTGTTGTAGTGATTCCTCTTGGCCGCATCCCCTCCAGCATCTGTTGTTATTAGATTTTGATCCTGGCCATTCTAACTGGAGTGAGGTGGAATCTTAGCGTTGTCTTGATTTACATTTTTTTATAGCCAGAGATGTTGAGAATTTCTTCATGTGTCTATAGACAATTCTTATTTCTTCTTCAGAGAAGACTCTCTAAGTCTTTGGCCCATCTTTTAATATGATGATTGTTTCTTTGGAGATTAATTTTGGAGTGATTCTATTCTATTCTTTTCTTTTTCTTTCTTTTTTTTTCCTGTGAGTCATGGGGCTTGAACTCGGCCTGGGTGCTGTTCCTGAGCTCTTCAGCTCAAGACTATCACCCTACTCTTGAGCCAAGCCTCACTTCTGGGTTTCTACAGATGAATTGCAGATAAGAGTCTCAGGTCCTTTTGTACCTCGTCTGATGTTGAACCTTGATCCTCAGATCTAAGCCTCCTGAATAGGTAGGATTTCAGGCATGAGCCACCACACCTGGCTTGATCAATTTCTTTTTCTTAGCTTTTTCTGGTTGCTGGTAAAATTTATTTATCTTTAGCTTATACATTCATCACGCACTTCTTCCTTCAAGGTTATGTGCTTTTTGTCTGTCTTTGTCCCAACTTCCTCTTTCAGCTTTGTGGCCAATCACATAGAATCAGAAGTTTATCCTATTCCATTATGGCCTCAACTTAGTTATGTACCACCACAATGAATATTTTCTAAGCTATCCCATTCTGAGTTATTGGTAGATCAAGATTACCACATAATATATTGTGGGCACAAAAATTTTCTTGAAAACAGGATAAATAAAATCACCATGAATTTTCTGCTGTGAAGTTTCATTTTTTTCTTTGTGAAATCTAAAGATTTGGTAATTAAACTAGACAGTTTGAGGAAAGTTAAGAAAATGAGTGGATTAGAACAGTCTTTCAAAATTTTTATTTTATTGTAAAATGATGTACAAAGAAGTTACACATCATATAAATAAGGCAAGGAATACATTTCTTTTCAAACATTATTACCCCCCTCCTTCATTTCCTCCTGTTTCCCTTCCCCCAACTCTCCTCCCTCCTTATTGTAAAGTTCATTTCCAAGGAAGTGTCTGGTGAATGTTGTTGCATTGTTTCACCCTTTGTCCCACTGTTTCTGATTCTTCTCCTTTCCCCAAATCAGATAAACTTACGTATAAGACAAAGGGTACAGAAATTAGAAACAATGATCACAAGGAATAAGGTAGAGGTGAAAGAAAGACAAAATAAATAACTGCAACCACCACATAGGAAAGAAAAGAAAAACAACAACAAAAAAAACTACTTACTTCCATATCATTGAGATCATTCTGATTAGCATCATGTTATATGTACATAGTTTGGGGGCCATTATTAACCTTTGCTAGGACTTCTCTAGGCATATACTAATCATTGCAAATGAGGGAACCATAGAGCCTATGTTTTTTGTGTCTGGCTTACTTCACTTAATATGATTTTTTCCAAATCTTTCCATTTCCTTATGAATGGGCTGATGTCATTCTTTCTGATGGAAGCATACAATTTATATATATATATATATATATACACATATATACCACATTTTCTTGAACCATTTATATATTAAGGTGCATTTGAGTTGATTCCATATCTTAGCTATGGTAAATAATGCTGCAATTAACAAAGATGTGCTCTTAGCTTTATTGTGACCTTGTTTGTGGTCATTTGGGTAAATGCTCAAGGAGTGGGATTCCTGGATCATAGGGGAGCTCTATGTCTTTTGCTTTCCAGAGTGGTGAACCAGTTTGCACTCCTACCAACAGTGTAGTAACATGGTATGTCTGTTATTATTTTTTTTGATAAGGACATTCTAACTGGGATGAGGTGGAATCTCAATGTAAATTTGATTTGCATGTCTTTTATGGCCAAAGATGTTGAACATTTCTTCATGGGTCTATTCGCCATTGTTATTTTCTCTCCAGGGAAGCTGTTTATTTTTTTATTGTACTTATAATGGGGTGGTTGTTTCTTTGAGGATTTACTTGGGAGAGAGGTAAGTTTTTAATCTCTAAGTATGTTTTTGATATAAGGCCCTTGTCTGTTGTATAGCTAGGGAAGATCTTCTCCCAAACTGTTTATCTTGCTAGTTGTGTCTTCTTGCTATGCAGAAGCTCTGTCGTTTAATGCAGTCCCCACTTATCCAGGCTTTCTTTGAATTGTTGTGTTTCTGGATCTTTATTTAGGAAATTTCAACCTGTGCTGAGGAATGTTGGCATTTCTCCTATCATTTCCTGTAATATTTTCAGGGTACCTGCTCTCACTTTGAGGTCTTTGGTCCATTAGAGTTGATTTTGGTGCAGGGTGATATATAATGATATAAGTTCAGTTTTCAACACTTGTGTAGCCAATTCTGCCAGCATTATGTGTTAAAGAGGCTGGGTTTTTTTTTCCATCTGATGTTTAGGCTCCCTTATCAAAGATTAGGTAGCCATAGGTATGTGGGATGCTTCTGGGTCTTCTATTCTGTTGGTCCTCAGGCCTGTTCATGTGCCAAAATCAAGAAAGAACAGTCTATACTGTCTATACTAGGCTTTTAGCTCAGTTGTAAAGTCTCTGCTTGGCATAAGTAAAGCCCTGGTTTCAGTTCTCTACTCAGGAAAAAAAAGGAAAGGAAATAAATAAACAAAGAAAAGAAAGAACCTAAAAAAAGAAAAGAAATAGACAGAGAACCCTCTTGGGATAAGGAATATTCAGTAAGTCAGATGGAGAAGATTCGAGTGGGACAAATGGGATTGGTTTTGACTTAAAGGATGTCATTGTGATTATAGATAGTAGAAAGAAGTGAAGGAAGTCAGCACTGGTCTCATTACAAAACAGTTCCCATTCGAGAAAGTGATTAAAAAAATACCATGGAAAAGAAACAGAAGAAAGAAACAGAGACCAAACATTAGGAGATAGTGTCAGCCGTGAATTCATCAACAAGGTTAGCACCATTAGGAATAACAGCCGTGAGATTGCTTTTGTTGAGCAAACCATTTGGAATATTTAAAATGCAATTAACTATTTTTATGTACATTTTCTGGAAACCAATTGGATTTAATCAGCTTAGTCTAAAACATTTTCTTTGGAATTTATAAATAATGATGTTCCATATAATATAAGATAAAGTCTCATCATTAGTTCATGTTTTGAATGAGCTAGGATAATTAGAATAGAGCTTGGAATACAGCAACAACATCTAAACGTTTGCTATACTATTTGGCAACTTATAATTTTTTAATAACACAAATGAAAGAAGACCAAGGTACAAATGAAATGGGACAGATTTTCTCTAAAACTTTTTTACATTAAGAATTCAGCTTCAAATTTTTTCAACAATGTCACTTTCCTCTCACTTGAAAGTTGCAAGGAAACTAAATATTAATGAATTTTAAAAGACTTCATTGTGCTTCATTCATTAATTTATTGAACATATAGGCAAGAAATTAATTCCTTACTTTGTCTAGATTTCTAGAACTCCAGTTTTTCTTTTTGTGTTTTGGGAGTATTAGTTTTTGGACTAGGACTTCAGTTATACTAGGCAAATATTCTTCTACTTAAATCACAACACCAGTCTTTAGATTCTTTAATTAATGAAATATTTAAAGTCATGTAAAATAAAATATACCTATTTGCCTATAACATTGATTTAAAATACTTCAAAAAGTAAAATGCTGAAATATTGATAAATATAATTGATATTTATTTTGCATTGATCATTTTGTATCTCAGTAACTATGAGACAGTACCTGAAGTAACTTTGTTAGATTAAGCTAATGCATTCTTTATTGTACATTGCATATGTGTTAGTAAATTCATAGAGCTATACTAAAATCTGTAAGGAAGCTATAAATGAGAAACCAATATTTTCTGTTGTTCTTATTAATCACACTTTGATTTTTTTATAGTACTGGGGTTGTATTCAGGATTTTATATCCTAGAAACAGATACTCTCCTTCTTGAGACAAATAATTCTCTTTACTCTGTTTTTTTTGTGAGCTAGGCTCTTTTTGCCTTAGCTGGTATGGACCATGAGACTCCTGTTTACACTTCCCAAATATCTAAGTTAATAGATCACCATCATACCTAGCTTTTTATAAAAATGG
Organism: Megascapheus bottae; assembly: GCF_031878675.1. NCBI lineage: Eukaryota > Metazoa > Chordata > Mammalia > Rodentia > Geomyidae > Megascapheus > Megascapheus bottae. The sequence continues at coordinate 17,301,782 of NC_143520.1, read as the reverse complement.
AACCTCAGAAAATTATACCCTGGTTGGCCTGGAACCATGATCCTCCTAATCTTAGCCTTCCACATAAATGGTATGAAAGGCATGTGTCATGACATCCAACAACTGAACTGGTTGAGATGGGATATAGTGAACTTGTAATCCAGGTTAGGCTCAAACCATGTTCCTCTTATCTCCACTTTGCAAGTGGCTATGATTACAGGTATGTGGATTTAGACTTCTAGAAAATAATATCTAGAAAGTCTGATCCTATTGGTATTAAGAATTGAATGGTAGTTTGCAGAAGCTGGGAGAGTACAGAAGAGGACATGGAGAAATGAGTTTGTAAGTACTTTGCTGCTATTAAGCAGGACAAATAAGATTTTATCATAATTAAAGAAACTATTATACTATTTAATTATATTATTGTTACCAATAATATATTGTATTATTTTAATGCAATTGAAAGAAATAATTTGACTGTTACAATAAAGGCATTATAAACATGTATATATAAACATAAGTATGCTAATTATCTTTTTCTTATCAGAGCAAAATGTGCACAAGTACCAAAATATCACATTATGGACCAGAGAACATGTTTTATATGCTTATATCTTATTTATACCAATATGTTTACATATTTTTATTGTTATTTTTTGTGTGTATATAAAATTGGGATTTGACCTCAGAGCTCTGTATTTAAAGGCACTTGAACCATGCTCCTATTTATTTAGTTAGAAACATGATTTCAGTTTTTGATAAGACAACCTGTACCATATTTCTCCTGTTTATGCTTCCCACTTGGCTGGAATGTTAGTTGTACACCCTGCCCAACTTTTTATTGGTTTAAATAGGGTCTCAAATATCTGGCAAGATATTACTTTCTATGCAGACAATTAGGCCAGTAAAGCATTGTTCCCTGGTAGAAGATTAGGGATTACAGGAGGGCATAAAGCTACAGAGCTTAGAATCACGTGAAAAAGAGAATAACTGACAAGGACTGTGACCTTTCCTCCATTCCCTTATTCTTTGATTTCTCTTCTTCCCTTCTTTTTCCCTTTTGACTCAGATTTTTGCTATTATGTCAAGAAAAATGGAATCTGATGCTTTGTTCCCTATACCAGAGTTAACCAGTTTTAGCATGGATGATATAAACTGACAATGGTCTAAGTTATTTTCCTGAAGCCAGAAGAAATTCAATTGAGAGCACATTAAAAATTGTGCATGTACATGTTCATTAAAATCATATACACAGTCATTAAAATCATGTATACAGTCATTAAAACTTGCAAACGTTTGTATATTTGAAAACATAAGTTTTAAAAGTTATCTTATGGCCTGGAAGTATTCTTTTTAATTGTTTAACAAACATTCTGATATGTATTATACAACTTTCAGTTTAAAACTTTAAAAGTTAACATATAAAAATAAATTGAAGTAAAATTACATTGATTTTTAAATTATACAATAGGGTGCATATGAAGTAGTTGTTTTGTTTTGTTTTGCCAGTCCTGGGCTTGAATTAGGGCCTGAGCATTGTCCTTGGGCTTTCTCAAGGCTAGCGTTCTACCACTTGAGACACAGTACCACTTCTAGCTTTTTCTATGTATGTTTTTTCAAACAAGCACTCTAACACTAGGCCAAACTCCTAGGCAAGTAGTTGTATTTTTACATAATGTCTATGAAATATATATTTCAGATTATATAAATGTTTTCAAGAATCAGGGAATAGGCCAAGCACTTTGCCTTATGCCTCTGACTTTATCCACTCAGGACACAGGCTTTGTGATTCAAAGACTGCCTGGGTAAAAAGCTAGTGAGATCTTATCTCAACAAAAAGCCAGATGTGATCCCAGCTACCACAGGAGGTTTAAGTAGAAGGAACATACACAATCCCCTATATAATAATAAGAAACTCTGCTTGAAAATATGTAACACAAAAATGTAGGGGGCTTGGCTTAGTTGGTAATCTGCCTGCCTAGCAAGTAAAAGCCCTGGGTCCAAACCCTTGTGTTGAAAAAAAAGGAAAAAAAAGTGGGGAAAGGAACCAGAAAGGCCACTTGCATTATTGGAATAGTTAACAGAAAACATTCATGACTCATTTTAAAGATGGTGAGGGAACTTTCCTCAGTAGTGAGTACTGAACTGGGGAGTTTAACATACATAAGAAAAGAGCTCAGGCTTAATTTAAATGTGAGAAGGAAAGTTGGGAAAGTAAAACAAAAGATCAGACTAAGTGTAAGAAGGGAAAATAACCAAAGGGAAATATAAAGGCCAGGGACACTGGCTACACTCACTGGATAAGATTCCTTCTCATGGTAGGCCAGGATGATAAGATAATAGAAGGCAGAAAAAGAAATTCCATTAGAATCAAGAGTGGTGGTGTTCTGCAGGTGGGGAATTTCACTAAACTGACCCAGCAGGGGTCTTGGTGACACTATAAGAAGCAGGACTAAGACAAAGCCAGGGTTAGGGATTAGCCACAGAGGACTGAGAGCAGTCTGACTCAGATTTCACCGAGCACTGGGCTGAATCTCCTACATATTTCCTATGTACTTAAGCATTGTTTTTCTCCTATGCTTCCATAGCATTTGTCATCAAGTTGATAGGAAGTTCATAAGTTTATGAGAAAAACATAAATTTATGAGAAAACCACACAGTATTCTGATTTTCTTAATTGTACCATGTGGACTCAAAACAAATCAGATCAAAAGTTAATCACCAAAACAATTGCAAAAAATGTTATATTAATGTACAGAAAGAGAAAGAAAGAGAGAGAGAGAGAGAGAGAGAGAGAGAGAGAGAGAGAGAGAGAGAGAGAGAAGCTAATTGCAATTGTTGCTTTTTTTAAGTTAGCATTTTATTGGTGAAAAAGTCTGATTTTTAAAAGTATATGCTCAAACTATTAAGTGGTGAAGAAGTCTAATATTTAGTTAAATTTTTCCATCATATTTTAAATTACTTTTTCTAATATCTTGAAATACAGTAAAGCTTTGCTTTTCTGCTAGTTCTCATCTGCTTCCAAGTTCCTTAATAGAAATTACTCTTCACAGGATAAGGATAACAAGAATTGAAGCAAAGATACAACTAATTGATCATCATCACTATCACTACTACTCTTATTAAATATTATTTTAATTGTGAATAATGGTGGAATAAATTGTGATGTAGCAGTACATATTACAATGTAAAATGGTAAAACAGTGTACTTTGTATTCTGATCTCTTTGTACATTAAAATGTTAAAATTTTTGGTTAACAAAGTGTGTGTGTGTGTGTGTGTGTGTGTGTGTGTGTGTTTTGCTAGCCTTTAGGCCTGAACTCAGGATACTCAGCATTGTCCTTGGGCTTTTTTCCTTGAGGCTAGAGCTCTGTCATTTGAGCCACAGCACCCCTTTCAGGCTTTTGTAACAAATTCAGGTGTTTGTGCCTGCTAGACAAGCACTCTGCCACTATGCCCAATTCCCAGCCCTATTTATATATTTTTTATGATTTTTTTTTACTATATTATACTTAAAAACATGAAGTGAACTGTGACTAGATAGAATTCCATTTGTTGTTTCTTTGAGTAACCAAGGTACATTGTAAATTTACTCTCATATTTCTTTTGGCTTCTTTTTTTTTTTTTTTTTCAAATGAAACTTGGCTTTCCATGTTGGGTCCTAAGAAAGAAAAAAGGACACTTAATTAGGAATGTTTTGGAATATACTAGCTGCATTAATTATTTTTTAAAAAAATAGATTTTAAGCCAGGCATGGCAACAGGTACCTGCAATGCTCATTGGTAACTGGAGGTCAAAAGACTGTATTCTGAGACCATCTCTGGCACAAGCTCAATAGCCTGTGTAAAAACAAGTGAAATGCTGGAGGTGTGGCTCAAGTGGTGGAGATTTGTTTACCAGGCACCAAGTTCTGAGTTCATTCTCTACTACCACCAAGACAAAGAAATGTTAATCATTTCAAATGGTTACATTTGCAATACTTACTCTTTTTTGTAAATTAACAAATATGATCAGGTTTGGGGTAAAACAAAGCTTTGAATTTCTATTTCCTGAAGCTGGTCAATTGGAAAGAAAATCTAGGGTAAAGCACTTACAAAAGATTTTCAGTTCTCTTTGGTAGCTTTTGAGATTTTTTTCTTTTACCTTTTTGCTTTCAAGTTCTGAAAACTTGATATCACTGAGACCTTGGCCGACATTTCCTCCCTAACTTTCATCAAAGTCCCAACCATCACACAGCATCTAGGAAAAGGTAATACTGGTCCCTCTCTCTCCACCTTGAGAATAATATTCTTCTCATTGCATTCAAGCTAGTGTTGCCAGGGCAAGCCACTAGGTTTTATTGTTCAAGCAATTTTGAAATTTCGTGGTTGATCTTTTCTCCACACTTTATTCCATTCATTTTTACTTAATTTACCTTCAAATAAATGAATTGTTGGAAGAAAGGCTATGCTTGAGAAAGAGGCTGAACTTCAGAATCTGCCTGTCCTGGATTTCAAATCCTGTTCCTAAACATTGTTTTGATGGTGAACCTGAACAAATTTCTCTTTCTCTGATGTTTTTAATCTCCTGATAATAAAATAAGACTAAGAATAATCTCAATCCTTCTCTCACAAGAAGTAAGCAGATAGGAATAAGAGTAAAATTCTAGGCTTATCTTGTCTCTTTCATCTTTAATGAGCCTGTTATCCATTCTATTAACATCTTCCCTCATCTAGCCTCAAAATTTGATTTAAATTTTATTCTTTTCACATCTAAGTCCAGCTTTCTTTTCTAGTACCAGATTCCTAAAATTTATTAATTGTTCCCTTTGGACAAAATCCTGTAAGTATAAACTTCTGAAATACTGTCCTAATTAGAAGGGATTTTTTTCATTAACTGGCAAAAATTTCATGTGAGTGCCTTTGGCCTCTGAAGTGGACCTGACTGGAGAAGGTAATCTGCACACTTAATCTTCAGCTGATGCGGCTGTAAATGAAAGCTGCAAAAGAACTCAGTACATGAACTTTTTGAAAAACTATAAATACCCATATGTAAAAATATTAGAGCAGCCCCTGAGGAAATAGTTTCTGTTATTTTACTTAATACTCTTTAAACTAAGTAATCTTAAATTGAGTCAAGATCCAGAATGCATCGACAAGTTAGCAGTTCTTCTTATGGTACATGTACTCATTTCAGACAAAAATTTACTTTATCCATGGAGTGACTGTGCATTTAGTAGTTTCTTATGAATTCACTGTCACAGAACACAGCACTCAAATTGAAAAGAGGGAAAAATTCGCTATGAATTTCCATTTCCCATTTCCCAATGAATTATTGGTTAATGAAGCATTTTTTTCAGAGAGGAATAAAAATTGTGTTCAGATTCCATTTTACAAGAATAAGTTACATAAATTCAAAATAACCATCAAAATGGAAAAACTAACATATGATCTTAAATTATATGGAAATGGAAATTACATGAGATAGTATGTGATAAAAATGTGTGACTCTATAGACATAATGTTTTATTTAATAAATTAATATGTATCTATGACATACAAACCCTCAGCCTAATTTTAATTATGTTCTAAAATCTAAGCACCAGTGATTGTATATAGATATTCCCTTCTTAAATACTTGTTTGTTAAACACATCATTTGAAATATGATGTAAAAATCAATGTTAATAAATTCTTTAAATAAAAAAATTTTTAAAAAGAAAAACAACAAGGTCTGGGAGTCTTGCCTAGTGGTAAAGTGCTTGCCTCGTATGCATGAAGCCCTGGGTTTGATTCCTTGTTACCACATATAACCAGGCCTTGAGTTCAAGCCCCAGGACTGGCAAGACATAAAAATAAAATAATTACAAGAAGAAGAAGATCTACAAAAAACAGCACCCCATTTCAAGACTTGCTATTAAGATACAGAAATGAAGGTACTTTCTATATAGGTATCAGCATATCAATCGATTCAGCTCAATAGATACATACCTCAGTCTGTTTAGGTTACAGAAAAAAAAAAAGGACTCGGTGGCTCTAACTATATAAATTCATTTTTCACTCTTTCAAAGACAAGAAAGCCCAACAATAAACTACAAAGAGATTTGGTGCTGGTCAAGACCTCCTTTATATTTATTTTTAAAACTTAAATAGTTGCACATAGGAATTTTTCTTTCAACACATCAAGATATGAGTACATCTTAACCACTGTCACCCCTTCCATGCTTTGTCTCCATCTCTACCAGAGTCCTTTCCCTGATTCTTAAATTTCAGGGATACCTGGATGTTTACGGTATCCTCACATAGTACAATAAACTCAAGGATCACATTTATTTATTTATTTTACTTTTTAAATATTTTAATGGCAATCTTTTTTCATTTTTTAAATTTTATGCTTACGTGGTACCAAGGAATCAAACCAGGACCTCATGCATTCAGGCAAGCACTTTACCAATAAGCCACATTCCCTGCTAGAGTCACTTTTATACTGTCCTTATTCAGTAGTTGGAGTTCTTATGACCTGATCACTTCTCAAGGTCCTACTGATACATTAAGGCTTTCGTCCTTGCATAGAGTAGGTGGGGAAAAGACAAAGGCCATAACATAGCCCAGGAACTAAGCCATCTGTAATGGTTGATGGTTACTAAAGATGCCCAACCATTCTACAGGTGCAAGAGTTCTTGACCAATCAGATATCAATGAAGAAAAATATATCTTACCTGATAATATGAAGAAAATGCTAAGTTGAAATTGATTATAGATTTAAAAAAGAAAAATATAAAAGCATAAAATCTTTCTCGAATAAAATATAAAACCCAAAGCAAGGACACTGGTTAACACCAAAAAAATGGAGTCAATAAGTTAGAGTTCATCAATTTTATGAAGAACAGCTTATCAAATATTTTTCTAGTCTCTGAGTTTGAACTCAGGGCCTGGGAGCTGTTCTTGGGCTTTCTAAGGCTAGAGCTCTACTACTTGAACCACAGCAATTTTTCTGGCGTTTCCTAAGTATGTGGTACTGTAGACTAAAACCGAGGTTTTGCGCATGCTAAGCAAGCACTCTACCACTAGGCCAAACTCCCAGGCCTTATCAAAGATTTTTAAAAAACCCTGTTTATACATATATGAAACAAAAAAGTAAACAAATTTTAACAGAAATTAGTTGCAAAAAGAAAAAGATTAGAATTTTCTATTTAGAATATACAAAATACTCCATAAATCAATTACATACACAACTAAACTTAATTAAAGTTGATCAGACATTTCAGCCTAAAGTGATAGATGTATTCCAATAGATTTTCAAATATGCTTCCCAGCAATAGTGAAAATTAAAGTAGTAATATATTCATTCACAAGTGTACACAATTAAAAAGACAACCCATGCCAAATATTTGTGTTGAAATTGAAATTAACTCACGGAGAATAAAGCTGCAAATTGAAAATGATAAATTGAGCTAAATATATTTTACCATATGATGTAGTAGTTTCAGTCCTAGCTACTGACATGAAGAACTGCAAACATATACCTATTTTTTCATATATTTTTATTGTAGTTAATAAAAGGGTTACATCATATTCACCAGATAATAGGTGCATTACTTCACATACATTGATACCTTTTCTCATGTATTGGTCCCCATTTCCCTCCCCCCACCACACCATCTTGGTTTTCCCCCCTTCCCTATCCAATTTCAAATAACCAGATACACATATATGCAATATATCAGATAACCAGGTGAGATACTGTAACAATATGAGATAACCAAGAGACAGCAAAAGAGATGAGAGATAACATAGTACATTAAGGACAACAATCAATCATTATATGGCTTTTGTTTCTATATCCTGGAGGTCCTTTCAGTTAGCATCATTCTATATGGTATTTAGGTTTTTTTCTATTGTAAATCTCTGCTAGGTGAGCCCAAGGTTTCTACTGATTAGGACAAATGAGGGAAACCATTGAGCCTACGTTCCTTTGAGTTCCTTTGAGTCTGGCTTAGTTCACTTAATATGATTTTTTCTAAGTCATTCTTTCTGACCGCAGCATAGAATTCCATTGTGTATAAATACCACATCTTGTTGATCCACTCATCAAGTGAAGGGAATCTGAGTTGGTTCCATATCTTGGCTATGGTAAATAGTGCTGCAGTGAACATCGTTGTGCTAGTGGATTTAGTATGTCCTTGTTTCGGGACGATTGGGTAAATGCCAAGTAGAATAATACCAGCTAAGTACCTCAAGAACTGTCAAGTCATAGGCCCTAATGAAAGTTTTTAAAAACGGCAAGAACTAGTAAATATTTTTCAAGCCTAAATCTCAATATCAATAGACTTAACTCTCCAATTAAACAGCATAGACTTTCTAGTTGGATGAAAATGCAAGATCCATTGTTCTGCTGTCTTCAAGAGACACATCTTGCCCCAAAAATCAAACATTTTTTGAAAGTGAGAGGTTGGAACAACGTTTATCAAGCTGACGGCCCCCATAAATAGGCTGGAGTTGCCATCCTCATATCAGATAAAATGGACTTCAAACTAAAATTAGTGAGAAAAGACAAACATACCTATTTAAAAATTTGTACAGAAATATTTATAGCAGTGTTATACACATTAGCCAAAAGCTTGACATGACCCAGATGTACAATCTGTGAATGAAGAAACAAATGGCAACATAAGTATAGAATGGAATAGTATTTACCCCTAATAAACAATTGCTGGCCTATGGCTATGACTCACTAGAGATTTGCCTAGTAAGCATGAGCCTCTCAGTTTAAATCCCAACACTGGGGTAGTGTGAGGGACTGAATAAATTGCTAACATAGACAATACATAGATTAATTTCAAGAACCATTATGTTGTATGAAAAGTTGTCACAGAAAGTACATACTGCAAGATTTCAATTATATCATTTATAGACAATGTTAGAAAAATGCAAAGAAATTCAGAGAACAATTGCCTGGAGGTAAGAGCATGGAAGGGAACAGAAGGAAAATGTAGAAGGTTATAAAATACTCATAGTCCTGATGTCAGTTATCCTTTTTTTTTTTTTGCCAGTCCTGGGCCTTGAACTCTGGGCTTTAGCACTGTCCTTTCTCAAAGTTAGCGCTCTATCACTTGAGCCACAGCTCTACTTAGGACTTTTTTCTATGTATGTGGTATCAAGGAATCAAACCAGGATCCTCATGCATGCAAGGCAAGAACTCACCACTAGGCAAAACTCACAGCCAGCAGTTATTCTTTTATGAGGATGTATCTATCTCAAACATATCCAACTGAACATTTATTGTATGCCATTTATAAATTATAGATCCAGAGAGTTGACAAAGTTTAGAAAAGGACATTCTGAAATGTTAAATTCATTTATGGGGTACAAAATGAGGTGATAGATGCATATATAGCTGAATGATTAAATCCAAATATTTAACATCCTTATTCAGATGCTTTCTGTACAGTTTTGAAATATGAGACATGCTGCTACTATCATTTTACCCCATAATAGATGCAAACAAATCTTCTGCTTGCCTAAAACTTTAAAGAAACTTTAACCCTCTTGGTAACACTTTTTGTTTTATTAATCCTGTTTTGCAATATAGTCCAAATATTTCCCAGGAAAATTTCTTTCAAATATTAGATCTTCTTAGTTTAAAACACTAGAAGTCAGCCATCATAATACCTTGATATTTTAATGCTTACCATAGGTACATTTTATTGGAAATATTTCATACTATGCAAGACTTTGTTCTTAAAGCTAAATTATTGAAGGCTGTATATGATAAACCTATGGCCAGATTATACATAATGATGAAAAGGTAAAGCCATTTCCTCTAAAAACCAGGAATAAGACAAGGATGTCAATTGTTTCCACTCCTCTTTAATATATAATTAGAAATCTTAGAGCAGTAAGGAACAATGCAACATTAAGAGGACCCAAATAGGGAAATATGAAGTAAAATTTTCTCTCTTTTCAGATGACATAATTCTGTATTACAAAACCCTATAAACTCAACTTCCAAGTTACTCGAGCTGATCCAAAACTTTAACAAAGAAGCGGGGTATTAAATTAACCCTCAAAAAACCAATGGCTTGATTCACTTAATATGATTTTTTTCTAAGTGTTTCCTTTCCTTATAAATGGGGCAATGTCATTCTTATGGCAGATTAGATTTCCATCATGTAAATGTACCGTTCATCTACTGAGGGTCATCTGGGTTGGTTCCATATCGTAGCCATGGTGAAGAATGCTGTGATGAAGATAGTTGTGCTGGTAGGTTTAGTATGGCCTTGTTTCTGGATATTTGGGAAGATTCCCAGAAGTAGGTCATAGGGGAGCTCTAAGTTCAGTCTCTGAGGAACCTCCCTATTGCTTTCCAGAATGGTTGAACAAGTTTACACTCCCACCAACAGTGTAGTAGCGATTCCTCCTGGCCACATCCCCAACAGCATCTGTTGTTATTAGATTGCTGGATCATGGTCATTCTAACTGGGGTGAGGTGAAATCTCAAAGTTGTTTTAAGTTTCATTTCTTTTATGTCTAGAGAGGTAGAGCATTTCTTCATGTGATTATTGACCATTTCACAGAAGTCTCTTGCAAAGTCTTTAGTCCACCTTTTAATGTGATCGTGGTTTTCCATTATGATTGTTGTTCTTAATGCACTGTGTGAAGTTATTTCTTATTTCTTCTTATCTCCTTAAGGTTTATCTCATGTTGTTATTGTATCTGACTTTGGTACCTGGGTATATTGTATATATGTTTATTTGTGTATTTGAAAACAGGAAAGTAAGGGAAAAACAAGATGAGTGGAGGAGTGGAGGGAAGAAAAGTGGGAGAAAAACAAGGGAAGGGGTAAACATGTTCAAGAAGTAATGTATCCACTACCTGATGAATGTAAGTGCAACCCCTGTGTACATCACCCCAACAATAAAAAAAAAAAAACAATTAAAAAAATGACTTTCCTGTCGGCCAACAAAGAGAAGAGCGAGGCTGATATCAGGAGGGAAATCACTTTTGTAGTAGACTAAAACATGAAAATACCTAGGAATCAACTTAACCAAAGAGATAAAGGACCTTTATGGTGAGTACTTTAAAAACCTGAAAAAGGAATTTAAAACAGAATGAAGGAAGTGGAAAAAAAACCTCCCATTCTCCAGGATTGTGAGGATTGACATCAAGAAAATGATAATCTGCCAAAGGCTATGTACAAATGCAAAGCAATACCCATCAAAAATCCCAACATCATTCTGTAATGGTATAGAGGAAGCAAGCCAAAAATTCATATGAAATGAGTGATTCAATTTTTTGAGTTGTTGATATATTCCATCCCATTAAAAAATGGGCCAAAGACTCAAAGAGAGTCTTCTCTGAAGAAGAAACAAAAATGGCCTATAGACACATGAAGAAATGCTCAACATCTCTGGTCATAAAAGAAATGCAAATCAAAACAACTTTAAGATTCCACCTCACTCCAATGGCCAGGATCAGGAAAACGAATAATAACAGATGCTGGAGGGGATGTGGCCAGGAGGGATCACTACTACACTGTTGGTGGGAGTGCAAACTTGTTCAACCACTATGGAAAGCAGTATGGCAGTGCCTCAAATGGCTAAACATAGAACTCCCCTATGACCCAGCAATTCCACTACTTAGCATTTACCCAACCATCCAGAAACAAGGGCATACTAAATCCACCAGCACAACAATGTTCGTTGCAGCATTATTCACCATAGCAAAGATATGGAACCAACCTAGATATCCCTCAGTTGATGAGTGGATCAACAAGTTGTGGTATTTGTACACAATGGAATTCTATGCTGCTGTCAGAAAAAAACGACATCGACCCATTTGTTAGGAAATGGAAAGACTTAGAAAAAAATCATATTAAGTGAAGTAAGCCAGACTCAAAGGAACTTAGGCTCAATGGTTTCCCTCATTTGTCATAATCAGTAGAAACCTTGGGCTCTACTAGCAGAGATCTGCAATAGAGCAAAACCTTGATACATAAGGCCATATAGTATGAAGCTAATTGAAAGGACCTCCAGAATACTGAAACAAAAGCCATATAATGAATGATCATTGTCCTTAATGTATTATGTTGTCTCTCATCTCCTTTGCTGTCCCTTGGGTATCTCATATTGTTACAGTACCTCACTTTGTTATCTGATATATTGAATTTATTTTATTTGGTTATTTGAATTGGATAGGGAAGGGGGGGAAACCAAGATGGGGGAGGGGGAGCGGTGGGGGGGAGGGTAAAGGGTACCAAGACATGTGAAACGGTATCAATGTATGTGAATTAATGCACCTTCTATATGGCAAATATCATGTAACCCTTTTATTAATTACAATAAAAAATATTAAAAAATTCATATGAAATGATACAGTACCATGTCAGAATTAGTTAAAAATTTGTAGAAAAGTTAGATCCTTATATGTCATCTTGTACAAGAATTAATTCTGAATGAATCAAAGACCTCAAGGTAAAAGCACATGCACTGAAAATATTACAGGAAGGAAAAGGAGAAACACTATGACTCCTTGGCAAAGGTCAAAACTTTATAATGGCCCAGAAACACAACAAATCAAAGAAAGGTTGGACAAATGGGACTGCATTAAGCTGCAGAGCTTCTGCATGGCAAAGGACATATTTAGGAAGGTAGAAATAGAAAGCCCACAGATTGGGAGAAGATTTTCACTAGCCATACAACAGACAAGGGCCTCCTATCTAAAAATATACTTAGAACTCAGAATATTAAGTCCCCCCAAACCAACCCTCAAACAAACAACCATCCCATTGTTGGTGGGAGTGTAAGCGTGTTCAATTCCTTGGCACCACATACATAGACAAAGCCAGAAGTGGTGCTGTGGCTGAAGTGATAGAGCTCTAGCCTTGAGAAAGCCCAAGTACAGTGCTCAGGCCCTGAGTTTAAACCTAGGACTGGCAAAAAAATAATAATGAATAAAAATAAATAATTATACATATACATAACTGCATAATACATATACCCACACAAACATGTACACTTTATTAAAATTTTTCATTATTTTCAAATACTTCCTATTTACAATTTTACTATTTAATAGTTTGTTAAGTATATCTGGGGCTCCATGATAGATTGAATAATGCTTTTGAGGTCCACTACTCAGTAGCCCAAAATTATTTCACAAATATTTATAATTATGTCTTCAAGGGTCTTGTCATACGTCAGAATCAGTCTACAATGTGCTACATGATGGTGATACAAATTGCAGAGCAATTTAGAGAGTAACTTATGAGATAAAAATATTAGACTATGGTAAGTGAAATGAAGACAGCAGCAATTTTAAAAGGGATGATCACTGTATGATTTATTGAGAATGTAAGCTATGAGCACAGCCTTCAGGGAAATTAGAGTTGTCTGAGGAAATGGCTGAGCTAACAGAAGGTAGAAGGAAACATCTGTGTTGAATGTGAGGTTGTGGGCTTATATGCTTGATGATCAGCATATATCCCCGGGTGACTAAAGTAGAATGAGTAAGGGAGAGGGAAGAGGATTATCTAGGTAATAGAACTGATTGACAAAGGTGTCTTCTGGTTATGTAGAGCTTTTGTGATGCTGTGCAGTCATGGTGTTTTTCTTAAGGAAACAAGTCACCAGAAACAATATGATCTGGCATTGTTTAAGGAAGACCACTAGTTCTGTATAAGATTAGATGAAATGTAGAGGCTAAGGTAGAAGTTAAATAATCAACTGAAATCAATTCAATAGTCCAAGTAAATGATATGATTATGATGTCTGCTATAATCAATTACTTCAAACTCGGTGGGTTAAAAAATCACAAAATGGTTCTTACCAACCAGAGTTTATTATTCTGAACTTGTGATGTCAGCAGGGCCTATTCTTTTAAGTCTCTAGGGAAGAATTGTTTTTTTCTTCTTGCAGCTTCCAGTTGGTCTCTCTCCTTCTCTCCCTCCCTCCAGAACCTTTCTTTGTATTGTTTAATGAAGTAATCAGAATTGTCTGGGAAAAAAATGCATGTTAGAAGTGAAAGAAAATTTTCCAAGTTTCAATGACACCTTACGTATTAATCTTCTCTCCTGTGCTAATAAAGTTACCACTCAAATATTTTTTTGGCTTTCTAAATTCTATTGTCATTGGATCCTTTTCAGTCATTTTCCTCTGGGTTGTGATTTGAAAAACAGCAGTAACTAGTTAAGAATTATGGAGAGATGTGCATATAATCTGCCATCTATATACAGAAATTTTCTTTAGGGATATATCTAGGTTTAAAAAATGGTGAAAATTCACTGGTTAACTGCTACTCTACAAAAAATATGGTGAAAATTATATATTTTCAGGACCTACATTTAGAAAAAAATTATATATACAAAATGAGATACAGGAGAACCAGGAATTTCGCCTTGTGATAGAGTGCTTACCTACCATGCATGAAGACTGGGTTTGACCCCTGGGTGGTATATACATAGAAAAAGCTGGAAGTGGTACAGTGGCTCCAGTGGTAGAGCTCTAGCCTTGAGACTACTCAAGGACAATGCTCAGGCCCTGAGTTCAAGTCCCAAGATTGGACAAAACAATAGACACAGGAGAAATACTGTCCTTCTGTCAGTTAGCTTTCTATAATTGAAACAAATATCTATGATAATTGGCTTTTTTTTTTTTAAAAAAGGAAAAGTATACTTGGGCTCAAGTCATGCTAATTGCTTTTGGACCTCCTATGAGGCAATAAGGCAGAACAGTATGAAATGTTCATACAAGGCCCAACTCTTATGGTAGTTGGCAAGAGAGAGAAAGGATCATAGTACCATAGTATCCTTTTAGGGTAGGTTCTCAATGACATAAAACCTACCTGTAGACTTTTTCTATTAAAGGATCTGTCATCTGCCAATTGGGTCAATCTCAGGACCAAGTTATAGTGTCCTTCAGAGAACATTCTCCGATAGTATTATGTCATTTGTAAGATTCAAAATTTCAGGTTTATTTCTACATATATCATTCACTTTAAGATGCTTACTTAAAATCCTGCTTGATGCTTTCTAGTAAAATTTTCTCTAAACTTAATTCAGTAAGAAGTTTAAAAACTTCTTAGAAGTTGATAGTATAGCACTATTGTGAATAAAATACAACAAAATGCATATTATCTAGAAATCTAGCTTACAGCCATGAACATAGTCTTTTTTGTAAAAGTAAAAAATGAAAATAATTATTACAATTTTAAGTTATGCATATATGTATGTCATTATCATCTAAACTTACCATTCTATCAAGATAAAGTCCTAGTGTAAATAATTCCTTTTAATCAAGACTTTTAGCCCATTTCTAGTCACCTAAAATATCTTTAAAAAGTTAAACCTAAAATTATCATGTGGAAAGATAATTGAAAGATTAGGGAATAGATTTATTTGTAATAGTTAACATATTTACAATTTTGGTATTTAGACAGTAGGTATGGCTGTATCTCTGTGATATTCCTTCCTAAATTCTAGAAATCTTAGGAGTAAATGAGCTCCTTCACAAACAAATATTTATTTAGAAGCAAAAAGAGTGGGGGCAATTTATACAAATAAATGTAGCCAAATATACCATGTACCACTCTAGAAAAAATAATTTGCTGTCTAATATATCAGAACATCTCCACTAGATTTTTTTTCAGTTTTGATTGACCGATCATACAAAATACAAACATTATAAAGTTTAATTGAATGACTATTAACAGAGTTCCATGTGGCTTAGCATGATCATTTAGACCTTTTTCATGATATTTATAACAGAGACATTCTCTGTCCTTTCAAATAATATTGGCAATATCCTAGGTGCATGAAGATTTCTTTATCAAGTTAATAATCTTTATCAAGTTTCTTTTTGAATGAGAATTAATAGGAGTAAACTTTCTGTGTGGCTACCAGATTTTATACCCTGTAAACAAAGGAATTCTGAGTGCTGTTGAGTTCAACTTGTAAAAAAATAAGATGACGTATATAGATGATATATATCGAATCATGGCTGTGTACATTAAATATATTTTGATGGAGAGAGCATTTACTTTTCACTAGATGCTGATGAGATTCATTTGCTAAAATGTTACTATTGTAAATTTTTCCATGAGGATAGTCCCTTGCCATGGTGTGCCTTCTGCTTCTTTTTATTGTCATAGTACTTGGAATTCTATTATACCTGGTTGTTTCTACAATAGTAGGAGTGCTTGGATGGACTTAACTCCACACAGAAACATTGCCCAGTAAACTTTAGAGAGTTTAAATGATGTTCCTTAACCAGTCTCCAAACTTCATGGTTTTTCCTGTGTCACTAGTGAAGAGTGGACAGATTGCATATTCCAAATCACTCTGGTTAAATGGTTTGGCTTTGCAACATCTACAGATTCCACTATTTGCTATGTCTCACGGTCTTCTAAGGAGCCTATGCAAAAGAGAGGCTCTAAACACTAAGCTTCATCAGTGACATTATAGAGCCATTTAGATCCTGTGCAATATTATGTTGCTGTCACCACTGATTGCTCTAAATGCTTCACTTGCCAACACTGGGAGGTCTTCAACTCTAGGTAATTTTGTTCACTTTGTAAAGGATAACAAAAATAGTGTAGAATATAGCTTTCAAATTTGTTTGCAAACTCAATCACACAGCTTTCATAATAAGAATAAAATCAGTAGACAACAAATCTCTATTTTCCTGAGAGTAAAAAATAAAATTTAGAATTGATTTAGTACATGAAGCAGCATACAGAGAAGAATAAACTGAAATGAAAATATGATCTGGAGGAATCAGTTCAAAACAACCCATGAAGGACCAGAGCACTGCTGCTATCCTTCATAATTCTCATGAATCTTGCTCACATTCTCCATTCTTAGCACCATAGCACATTCCTAGGCAACCAGAAGGTCAAGAGTTGGAAGCTATGGAGTCTCAAATCGTAATGTGAAAAAAATCAATTTCAATCCTCTAAGGATGATACAAGACAACTGAAGGTCACTAAACACTATCAGTTTTTTGAGACCCTTTAGATTCAGAAGATTTCCAAAAATTACCACACCTCACAGTCTGGCCTTAAATTGGAAACATATACTTTATTTTATATTTTTCTTTATGTTTACCTATTATACAATGGAAGAAGGGGATGAGAGGTAGAAACTTCCTGCTTATTCTGGTTTATTAGGTATCTAATTACCCAACAGAATCAATCACTGTAGTAATCCTTATGACTACTGAAAAATTACTTTTCCTAAAAATATACGAAGTATTTAGGTAAGGTTAATAAGTGGTACAGTAGATTCCAGGGGCAAACTCAAGCAATGTATTTCCTAAATCAAAGGCTAACAAAATAAGCACCATGAAATGGATACTTCAGGGGTTTGGGTGTGACCAAGGGTGAATAGATGGATGAAAAGAGGATGAGTTATGAATTCAATGCACATCCTACAAAATAAGGAAAATTAAGGGAAAGAAGAAAATTGGGAGGGATGAGTGAGAACTTGAAAGAGATGATTCTGATCAAGACACAGTGTAGTAAAATGAGCATAAAACCTATATTTGCATCTGTGTCACCTTCTCCCATTATATATTATTCAACTTAACCTGAGTGAATCTCATTTTTTCTCATTAAGTTTAAGATTATATTTAACCTATCATTACGATACCATTACTACACCTATCATTACTATAAGATTGCTATGAAGGCAAAGTAAGAACACTATGTATAAATGCCTTTTACATTGTGAAATATGATGAATATAAGTTACTGTTATACTGATTTTTTCATATATTTTTATTGTAATTAATAGAAGGGTTACATGATATTTGCCAGATAGATGGTGGATTAATTCCCATACATTGATACCCTTTCACATGTCTTGGTCCCCGTTTCCCTCCCCCCACCCCCACCTCTCATCTTGTTTTCCCCCCTTCCCTATCCAATTTCAAATAACCAAATACAAATATATCCGAAATATCAGGTAACAAAGTGAGATACTGTAACAATATGAGATAACCAAGGGACAGCAAAAGAGATGAGAGATAACATAGTACCTTAAGAACAACAATCATTCATTATATGGCTTTTGTTTCTGTATCCTAGAGATCCTTTCATTTAGCTATACTGATTTTTTTAAGTAGATGATTCTAATATTGTAAAGGAGTAGCCTTCCTTTTTCTTGTCTTTCTTTTTATTTGGGCAACATTAGGATTTGAATTCAGAGCCCAGAGTCTGCTAAACAGGCACTTTACCACTTGTATCACAGCCCAGAACCCAAGCAAGTATTGTGACAGCTGGGACTGAGGCACAATAACTGGAAACTAGACATTTAGTATATTACACATAAAAAGAGAAAGAAAACTAAGACTAGACAACAGGAAGTGTGATGATATCCTAAATCATGGATGCAATTGAAATAAGAATGGGAAAGTAAAGTTAAGGTGGAAAGATGTCAAGTAGGGACTTTCTCTACTTTTAATGGCAGTAAATTTATCAACTTTCAAGATCAGATTTTTTTAATTGGTACAATATAGGGCACTTAGAAGAAATGAATTAGGCATAATCATACATGATGAACTGTTGAGTTGGAATTCCAACTGCACAACCCAAATTAGGAGTCCATCATTGCCAGAAAGGTTTTACAAAGTGCCAACCTGTTCACAGTGATAGTGAGAAAAATGTAATGTGATGAAAAGATGATTTCATTGCGGTCATATGCTTACCTCTTTATTGATATGAAAAAATTGGTAAGGATATAAGAATTTGTAGATAGTATAATGATAGTGCTCAGATTTTACTTGCTTCTACCTTTAATTTGGTGGGTTTGGAATTTAGAATTTTTGCTTGTTTTCTTTAAAAAAAAATTCTGAGTGTAGTATTCACAAGAACTCCAGTGATACAAAATTGATTCTCCAAATTTTGAATCTATTCTGCCCTTGGTAAAAAAAAAATCAATTCGTTCTCATGTTGAAGAGCTTCATGTCAGCCACTTCAGTTTTAAGATTCATATTATGAGGGGCTTGAATTGTGACAGAAAACAAACAAGACAGAAATCTCTGAACAAGAGAGTATTTTGATCCTGAATCCTGGTCTAAAACATATAAGATTAAGGCTTCTTATCATCCTTGTTTTCCTAAGAATAGGCTGTTTGGTGACATTTTGGCCTTATTATGGCTTTTTTTGCTTTCTGTACTATCAGTTTGTGTTTGGAAATCTGAGCTGCACAAATAAAATCGACAGACTAGATAGCTCAGTTTTCCTTGGGTCTTGGGTGTATTAGTGAACTTGCATGGCCTGGCAGGTTACATGTGAGAAACCACGATTGACTAATAGCCAACAAGGGCAACAACAAGCAGCAGGTGCATCCACAGGGAATGCTGAGTGACACAGTTACCACCCAGGAGGTGCAAAACAGCCCAAAACTTTTTTTGAAATGTGTCAAACAGGAAAGAGAGAGAGCAAAGGAGAGAGAGAGAGAGAGAGAGAGAGAGAGAGAGAGAGAGAGAGAGAGAGAGAGAGAGAGAGAGAGAGAGAGAGGAGGGAGGGATGGGATAACAGCCTTTGCACAAAGTAGAAATGCCATATAAAGGTCAGATCTTAGAGTGGGCAATCTAATTGACATGTGTTTAAATGGGATCCAAAATCTAACATTGTTTGTGGTGTTTTGGAATGAAGAGCAATGTGAGTCATAATTATAGCCAGTAAGTAAATCTATCTGTCTTCAAGGGTCCTACCTTTTGTAGAAAACCAGGATCATTTTCAAATTATGGAAATCTCTGTTTCTCATGGTCTATTATTTTATTGCTTTGTACATCATTAGTAAATGCTCATGAAATAAATAGAGCTAAGAAAAACTCTAACATATTAGATATAATCAATGGTAATGATTATTGACTGTGTATCACACAATATTCTGTATTTCAACCGATTTCTTCATGATATGTAATAAAGATAGTTATAGAGAAAGGAACTATTCCTCCTTATAATTATTTAGGATAAGTTCTGCAGACTCATGCAAGAATATATATTGGTGGATTATTTAATATTTATTCTCTTTACTTTTTAAGATAATGTGATTTTAAGTATAATTATTACTATGTATCTTTCCCTCCCTTGCAGATTATAAATAAGGTTACTTATAGCTTCAGAAGACCTGATTCATTATGTATAGAATAATTATATCCTTTTGTTTACATTCCTTTGTTCACAGTCTAGTATAAGACACATCATCAAAATTCTAATATATTTCTCACTGATACTGGGAATATTCCTAAGTTTTGTATATAAAAAGTCAAAGCAATTCTGACTAAAAATAATGATGGATTATCATAATATTAGTGTTCCAGTTTTGCTACAGAGCCATGATAATAAAAGAGCATAGTATCAGTATAAAAATGAACATGTGCACCTGTAAAATAGAATGCATAAGAAATAAAAATAATATCATAGAGTTAAATCTACCTGATTGTTGATAATAATGTCAAAAATGTGTGTCTTCAGTAAGTGGTTTTGATGTCCACATGTAGAGAACACTAGATACCTAATCTCATCTTTTAAGAACGTCAATTCAAAAGTAGACAAAGAACTTAATATATGAACCCAAACTTTGAAACTACTAGAGGATACATTGAAGTCATAGGCAAAGGCACTGACTTTCTGAATAAAACACTAGTTACTTAGGATATAACAGCAGGCAGTGACAAATAGAATTACATGAAATTAAAAAGCCTCTACATCACAAAAGGAATAATTGCCACAATTAGAATGGAAGAAAAATCTCTGTTGCTATTCAACAGACAAGGGATTAATATTCAGAATATAAAAAGAACTTCAAAATATTAAATTAGAAAAATCAAATAATCGAATAAATGGACAAAAGAAATGATATGTCAAAAGATGTACAAATGGCTAGTAAACACAAATTTTTAACACACTTATCTATGAAAGAAATGCAAATCAAAACATTATTATTCTTCCTCACCCAGGCAGATTTGTTACAATGAAGAAAACTGACAAGAAGCTAAAATTTCAGCTACACGGGACATCTACACAAAAGAGAGTTGTGATTTGAAGCAAACATTGGCAGTAATGATGATGATGATGATGATGATGATGATAATAATAATAATAATAATAATAATAACAGAGTAACCAGTCTCTAAAACCAAGTCTAGAGTGGTACTGTACACCTATAGTTCCAGGGATAGGGAAGACAGAAGTAGGAGGAGAATATTCTGAAGCCAGATTAGCTAAAAGTGCCAGACTGTAAGTTGAAAATTCCAATGGAAGTGCTTGGGTTAGTTCAAACCTCAAGGCCACACAAGAAAGAAAAAGAGAGAGGGGGCTAAGGAGAGGGAGGGTGGAAGGAAGAAAGAGAGAAAGAGAAAAAGGAAGAGAGAGAAGGAGTGAAGGAAGAAGGGATAGAAGGAGGCAGAGAGGGAGGGAGGAAGGGAGGAAAGAAAGAAAGAAAGAAAGAAAGAAAGAAAGAAAGAAAGAAAGAAAGAAAGAAAGAAGAAGAAAGAAAGAAAGAAAGAAAGAAAGAAAGAAAGAAAGAAAGGAAGAAAGAAAGGAAGAAAGAAAGGAAGAAACAAACAAACAAACAAACAAAGAAGGAAGGAAAGAAAGAAGAAAAGAAGAACTTTTGCGTGTGCTTTGGATGGATTCTGTAGGTATGGTGTTGCTGCAAGAAAAAAAAAATAAACTTGAAACGGGAGGGAAATGGGACAAAAAATAAGAAGGGGTATTAATGTGTGAGAAGTAATGCAGCTACTATCTGGTGAATGTAACTGTAACCCCTCTATATATTACCACTATAATAAAAAATAAAATGAAAAAAGATATCACAGAATTATTTGACATATAATTTAAAAGCAAAACGAATATAAATCCACATGCTTTCTTTGCCTGTATAAAAAAGGAAGTACCATGTGATCTTTTTGTAGTACTCCTGGTCATGTATCCAAAGAAATGCAGGTCAATGGGCACTAAAGAAGCACCAATGTTTATTGTAGTGCCATTAACAAAACAAGATCAGTCTCAATGCTCATCAACTGATAAGTGAAGGAAGCATATATGCACAATAGAACATACAGAAAAACTGTAAAGAATGAGATGTCATTTTATTTTTAAGAAAATGGGTGAAAATCAGGCCAGCATGTTAACCAAACCAAGGATAAATATGATAAATACAGAATTTTCTCTGGTATGTGGACACTAGCCCTAAAAGTAAATGAGAGGAATTTAGAAGATGAACTGCTTCCCAGTGGAAAACCAGAAAAAGAATGAGGAGAGGACTGTATGATCAAAATGTAGTATATACATGGACGAAAGTAGACAGATGCCATTCATTACAATTAAAAAGGAAAAAGCTGACACAAGAAAAAAAAACAATAAAGGGATCTAACAAGATCAGAGCCTTCATTGATGGCATGGGATTGACCATTTAATTTTTGTTGTAGGAAGGTAACAATAGGAATAGCCAGAGTTTTTACCTTTCATAATAGTTCATCCTACATTATAGAAATCAGCTTTATGTAGGCAGTTCTAGAAAGATAACCCTCACTTTTTAAAAGAGAGAATAACTGAAGAATATGTCCCTAGGCAGGTTTGATTTATTGGGTAATTAATATGATCAAAAATGTCTGGAGTTTGGAAGTGGCGCTGTGACTCAAGGAGTAGGGTGGTAACTTTGAGCAGAAGAACTCAGAAACAATGTCCAGGCCCAGAGTTAAGCCCCATGACTGAACAAAAACAACAACAAATAAAAGCCATAAAAATGTCTGGAGTTGGCCTGGGTTACAAGCTAAATGAGAAGGCTCGGTGTGGAGCGAGCCAGCAGTCTCACTCGTGTCCACTTATGTCTCTCGAGTGGCAGTGGAGGAAGCCTCCTATAGTCCTGGGACCATCTTTGGGGCCTCTTTGGGACTACTGATAGCTAATGCTTTATGCCCTTCGTTCCAAATGGGATTACCAAACACTAGGTGACTTGGTTGCCTAGAGTGACTGGTCTTGGAATAGAGGCCTCGAGCAATCATTGAGTCAAAAGAGATTCCGTTTAGGATCATGTCTAATTAGTTTTACAGATGTTTGAAAGGCCTTATGGAGAAGATGCCATTTCTAATGGTCTCAGCTCTTGGAGGTGAGCGTTGACTGTTGAAAGATGTAGCAAACATTTGTCACATGGGATGAAAAGGAGAGTCTGTTTCTCAACCTGCCCTTTGCAATGATAGCACTTACAAATATGGAATCCATATTTGTAGAGATAATACTGCCCCTTATCTGTGTAAATTTGATAAATGCCATATAAATTTGTGTAATTCAGTTTTTATCCGATTTGAAAAATAAAGCAAACAGCAATACCTACCTCAAGAACTGAGTCCATAATGTGAGAATTTCTTCATAGAATCTTACATGCATTAAATATTTCATAAACATAATGACTATTAATACATAAATTTGCATGTGATTTACATGTCAATAGTATTCTGGTTACCATATGATCTATGTTTATTGTTTTATTATTTATACATCAAGACTTAGTCCTTGTGAAAACAGGATTAAGGTGAGTGTCTATTAATCTAATTGAGGTCATGAGGGCCCTTACATCTTGCAATGCTGTCTCCTCTTGTGAACTCATTTGAACCACAAGGTGAAAGACAACGTATTTCTTGGCCACCAAATTGATAAAGTACAGATAACCTGTTAATTCTATATCTACTAGAAAATATAGTTAATAAGAACTCTAATAACAAGGCTCCTTTCTGTGCATTATCATTTATACTAGTAAAAAAAAAGAGGGATATGGTACAAGAATTTTAAAAAAGGGAATGTTACTAGAGTTGTAGTCCATTAATATTTCTTGTGGCATATGCAAAATTATATGAATATAATTCTATAATGAAGAATAAATTAATGCCTATTTCTTTTGCACATTTCTACTTGGGAATAAGTTCTATCTTGGAGTCATCTGTGCTTTTCTACCAGTTTACAATCCAAATGCTACGTGTAGGCAGAGGAATTCCCCAATACTATTTGTGCTATTGTGGTGATTGAAAGAAGCAGGAGACAATTTGAACATTAAAAAGCCTGGACAAAGGAAGCTAGATAAACTACAAAGAGTAAGATGACTTCCTAATATATAAACTTGTGTTTTTATAATGTACAATAAGAGAGGTGGACTCACAAAACTAGATCGAAATAACTCTATATGACTGATAATTATTTCTTTTTTAAAAAGACCCTCACTTTATTTGAATATGTAAGTTTTAGAAGCCCTGGAAATAATGCAAATCCATTTCTTTGCTATGGATTCTCCAGTGTCAAGCAAGGAGACATCATCAAGCTATTTTCAATAGATCTGAAGAAGTTACCTCCACTCATAGAGGTTCTCTGCCCAGACCTCAGACCTAAATGTGTCTGTTCTTGGAAGCAGAAACAAAGACTGCCAACCCAGGTAGTCATCAGTGAAGAATAAGGAATACTGCCAACTACTGTGATCTGAACCCAACTTTTGGGCCAAAACTTATCAAAATTCCAGAAAACCCTCTTGAAATTCCCAAAGAGACCCCGATCACTATTGAAATGAATGTTTTTATCCATCTACCTGCCAGGGTCTTGTTGAATGCCATTTTGTATTCAGTCACTAGTCTTCACTTTAATATTATCTAAAGAAACGGCATGCCTCCCAAACATATTGGGCAACAGGAAAGCAGCAATGCATTTATTTTTTAACATTTTTGAATATTTGTAAATTCAAGAGCTCCTGGGATGACAGACAAAGGGGATTAGTCCAAGAAAGTAAGAATCTTTAATGAGGAATTTTCTCTTCATATATCAGCATGCATTGAAAATGTTCAGTAGAAAATGTCACCTAATGGCTTCTAAAGAAGAGACAACAAAGATAAGCCTGTATAGAGAAACATCAGAAATGATGTTAGAAACAGCACTAATTGGATATAGAAATAGGATACTTTCTGCTGGATCTAAGGTCTTAAATGTCAACAATCCAAAAGGTGTTATGTAGCTCCACATGCAGAGATGGAAGTATCCTGGAACTAAGTAAGCTTTAGTTTCAGGGTCCTTCTATTGTATGAATCATTTCCAAAGCTATGAATTTACGTGTATAGTAAGTTTGTGTATATTTTTGCTTTAAGGGGCTCCTAGATTTATATTTCAGGAACTACAAAATTCCCGTCTTTGATGGGAATTCAGGATTTCTCACTCAGGGCTATGTATACTTATAAAAAGGCTAGCATTTTCTTTTTTCCTTTTCTCCCTCTCTCCCTCCCTCCCTTCCTTTCTTCCTCCCTCCCTCCCTTCCTTCATTCTTTCTTTTCTTTGTGCCAGTCCTGGAGCTTGAACTCAGGGCCTGAGCACTGTCCATAAACTTTCTCAAAGCTAGCACTCTACTATTTGAGCCACAGCAACATTTCTGGCTTTTTCTGTCCAGAAAAATGTGGTGCCAAGGAATTGAACCAAGGGCTTCATGCATGATAGACAAGCACTCTACAACTAGGCCATACTTCTGGTCCTGAGGCTAACATTTTCTAAAAGGTATATGTGATATATAGTTTTAGGAATGTTCATCTTACTAGGCATTGGTGAATCATGCCTGTGATTGTACCTATCTGGGAGTCAAAGAAGGGAAGAATTAATATTCAGTACCAGCCTGGGGGTAAAGTCTGTAAGAATCCATCATGACAGACACTGTGCAAGGTGCCACATAAATCTGTAGAATACTGAAAATGTAAGTGGTTGAAATCTTTTTCTATCCCAAGGAAGAGTATTTGTGTATAAATACATGAACTACTTGAAAACAAAAAAAAAAAATCTTCCAATCTCATTTAGTTATGGTTCCAATAAATTAGAACTTTGAGAATGTATTTAACAAGATTTGTGATATATCTGAGAATTTCTAATCAATTACAGAGCAATAATAACTACAATGAGGGCTATATCCAAAAACATTTTTTACACATGTTAGAAATTGTGGCTATGTTGAGTACGGCTGTGGATACTTGTAATTCTATAACTTGTAAGCCTGAGGCAGGAAAATCACATTCATGAGGCCAATCTTGGCTACACCAAAAGATTTTTAAAAAGTGATCATAGAGCTGGGAGTCTGGCCTAGTGGTAGAGTGCTTGCCTAGGATGCACAAAGACCTGGGTTCCATTCCTCAGTACCACACATAGAAAAAAGTCGGAAGTGGTTTTTAGGCTCAAGTGGTAGACCTCTAGCCTTGAGAAAACCCAAGGACAAAGCTCAGGCCCTGAGCCCAAGCCCAGGACTGGCAAAAAAAATGATCATAAAAGATTTAAAAATTATAGATTTATTTGTAAACATATTTTATTTCTAAAAAAGCATAACAGGATGACAAGTAAAAATATCTCATGCATAAAAATATAGTACATTAGATGAAATTCACATAGTATTTAAATTCAAGGAGTTCTACCTCTACATTTTATGCACCATGCAAAATTTCCTCCTACAAGAGAAGACCTTGTATTGTATTTTAACGTGATAATTGTATCAGCTATCTGTGATTGAGATTGTTAGGCATATGAAAAGGATATTCAGATTTCGTTTTACATCTTTTACAATTAGAAAATGTAAATTTAAAGAAATTAAAAGTTTAATTACCAACCTAAATTTTTGCAGACTATATAATTTGAAAATATAGGATTTCTTGTAAGGAAACAAAAAGATCTGAGTCAAGACCAGTAGCCTGGCTGAACTATAGGGAAAACATTGCTACAAGGAGTATTAATTAGTGGCCATCTACCTCCAGCCAGGACTGGAAAGTTTCTTTACAAACAATTGTCAGTATTTGCATTCCCTTCACTGCAGGGATGCAAAATGGGCAGGGCATTCTCACCACAAGCCAAGAGAAAGTGGCTTCAAAGAGAGCCTGGAGAGTTAATGACTCAGGATCTAGTGTCTAAGTCCCTGGGGGCAATGCCTGAAGTGGTGAATCCACAGCCTCAGTAACTAGGGCAATGGACCCAAGTCTGGAGGCTGAGTTAGGAAAGGATTGCTGCCCAAGGTAGCAGGGCAGAGTTACGGAGTTTGGGTAGTGAGCTGTAGCCCTTTCCCAAAGGGCTTGAACTCAGAGCCTGGTCACTGTTCTAGGGCTTTCTCAAGGCTACTGCTCTACCACTTGGGCCACAGTACCACTTCTGGATTTTTCTGTGTATATGGTATTGAGGAATCAAACCCAGAGCTTCATGTGTGCTAGGTGAGCATTCTACCACTAGGCCATGCTTCTAGCCTGTTTCTATTTTTTGTTTTGTTTTGTTTTTTCTTGTATCCAAAAACTTGAAATACACTTTTGCACATTGCAATTGTCAATAAATTAATAGAATCCTAAGCATTTTACTTTTCATACTAATAATCTTCCCACCTTCTTTTTTTCCTCTTCCTCCTCCCCCTCTTCCCCGCCTCCTCCTCCTCCTGCTGCATATATAAATTATACTGAAAGGAATTTGATTGTTACATTTTTTAGAGTGAAGCAGATCAAGTCTACAAATCTGTTGTTTGACACCCCAGGATTTCCATGAATAAAATTTCCTCTGACTAGGAAACATGAACCCTGGCCATCACCTCTGCTTTCATGGCTAACAGTTCCTTCCTCTGACTCAAAAGCAGTTCAAATTCTGTGCTGATTAACCCATGCTCAGTGGCTGTGTAGTTCTAGAAGGTAAGAGGCATCTGCTTTGAAAATAGAATGGAAGATAACATGTCTTAAGCTTTGTTTTAAAGGGTTGAGTAAGGTGGTGAATTTATGAATAATAAAGTAACAGGCAAGCCAGGTATAGCATTTTAGATCTGTAATAGTAGTGCCTCCTGAACCTAAAGCCAGAAGGATAGCAATTCAAAGCTAGCCTGTACCAAACAAGATTTTGATAATCAATTTCAAGGATAACTAGCCAAAAAATAGGACTGGTTCAAGTAGTTGAGCACCAATCTATTGAATTCAAATGCCTAAGCTAAATATATATTTATATACTGTTAAATACATAAGTTAATATATACTGACATATATACAGAGATAGATAGATAGATAGATAGATAGATAGATAGATAGATAGATAGATAGATAGATACTTCCAAAAACTAGTGGATATGTATATTTGGCCAAAGGAACATGAAGGAAGTATAAGCAGGTTGAGACACAATAGACTTTAAAAGTCATCAGTATTTTTATGTAAGCATCTCAAATATTTTATATTTCTTCTCTTTCTCTTATATCTGTTTATACATTTATGGAATGCTTTGGAGTCCTGAGTGGTGGCAGAGGCCTTTGTTATGGAAGTGACTGCAGCTTTAGATGCCCTCATTTCTAGTCTCCCCTTGCCTTTATTGACGAGTGGCAACATTGCTCTGGGTCAGTGGCTTTAATTCTGTAAGTCCCAATTTTCACATCTGTGAAACTGGGATGATAGTAATAATATACAATGAGGTTACTATGAAGAATAAATGATATACTAGCCATAATGCATTCAGAGAAACCTAATAATTATGCCACTAAGGAATGCATATCTTATACTCTTAGCAAGGGTTGTATATCAACTTCAAAATGGATTCTTACAAAACATGGGTGATCTTCACAGTCATTTCATTAAAATTATTTTCCCCTGTAATCCTAGCTACTAAGGAGGCTGAATCTCAGGATTGTGTTTTTAAGTTAGCCCTAGCAGGAAAGCCAGTGAGTCTCTTATCTCCAAGTAACCTCCAGAAATCAGGACGTGGCACTATTGCTTAAGTGGTAGGGCACTATCCTTAAAAGAGCTCAGAGACAGTGCCCAATCCCTGAGTTCAAGCTCAACAGCCGACAAAAAGAAAACAAGAAATATTTTCCCCAAATTTGCTTATTTGTGACATATTAACTGAAAATTATTTCCTAAATATGTTTAGAGTTGTAATATAAGCATTACATTTTATACACAACAGAAAGCAGTTAATTACAGAAATTTGTCCCAGTGCCTTAATACATTATCATGAGAAGAAAAAGAAAGTAATGTGGCTTTATGACAAACATTCCTAATGCACACATGAGATTTTTTTTGTTTCATTGAAGTAGCTAAGTAAGATTTTTTTTTTTAAAGTAAGGAAGTTTAGGCAAGAAAGCTTTGCTTATTTTATTGACTTCCTTTCCTTACAAAGGGTTCAACAGGCTAGAGGAACAATGAATTGTGAAATCAACTTTGTGGAATAATGATTAACGCTTGTGACTGACATGAAGCAGTGGTAAGAATCTTGGCATCTGGAGAAGCTTGGGGCCACAGAACAGTGGGTTCTGGGAGCTGACTGGTACTGGGTAAAGAGGAGGAAAGGAAGGTAGAAAGGAGAGCAATTCCTACAAGAAATGAATTTATCTATATTAGAAATTCAGTAATTCAGAAATTCAGTGTCTGAATCATCTGCTCAACTTTTCACTACACTCTTCTTTTGTTCTTAATCTTGAAACCAATAGCTTTTCTTCAGTAAAATGTTTCTTCTGTTTCCCTCCTTTACTCTTAGTATACTTACTGTTTGCTGTTATTTGCTATTTTAGAGTCATTTTTCAGACAAAACAAATGCTGAAGAATCTGTCCAGAAGTTCTCTTGGAAACTGCAAAGGAGTTAAATACTTCATGAATGGATTCAGAAGCCTAACAATGTGAGTCCTTGCAATGCCAAAAAAGAACAACAGCAAGAAATGTAAAGCCACCTTGACCACAGCACAGGGAAATGGGATTCTTTGGTTGAATGTTGTGTCCTACCTGCTTTTTATTTTTATTTACCAAAATATCTCTTGCTCAAACTTTTAATCTTTCATTTCTTGGGAAACTATTAAGAATTTCTCATCAGTACAGAAAACAGCTTTTCTTCTCTGCCTAATTTCATGACAAATTTACTAAGCCACTTTAGTTTTCTGGTTGCTGTTTTCATTGTCTGAGAAGCAGACAGTCACAGGAGCCTGGTCCTTGCAGTAGATTCACTGTGTCCCCATGTATTTGTTCCCTTAGAATCTCCTCTCTACAAGGACCTAAAGCTTTACATCGAGGAGTGGATCAGCTCAGCTCACACCAGCACAATGACACTCAACATGAAAAGAGCCAATGGAAGCACCAAACAAGACTCATGAAACTAAAGACTCAAGAAAATAAAGCACTTGGTTAATCCCTGCCTCTGTCTTCCCTATTACACCACAGGCAGAAACACCATACACACACACACACACACACACACACACACACACACACACACACACACACACACACACACACACACACACACACAATGTATTTTTGGTCTTATTACTACTGTTTAAAATAAATGCTGTGTCAGTGTTTTGATGCATCCGGGGACTGAAAGTAAACAACATGGTACAACTCTAGAAACTGCCACCATAAAATATTTTAAGAGGCAGAATAGAGTAAAATAAAATAAAAATGTCTTTTTATGTGATATCTGAGAGTAATTCAGGATTTATGGTACCTTAACCTTTAGAATCCAAAATATTAAGCTATGTTTCTTAGAGATAATAACTCGGTTGTCCCTCACTTATGTGTCTTAGATAAAAGCCTACTGCCACAGAATCCATGAATGCTCAAATACCCTTGCGGCCCTTTAGTAGTAAATCTTATGGAATAGCTTATGGCCAATGTAATGGCCCACAGTAGCCTGCGAATATCATGAATTCTAATAATACTTACATCAGTAGAAACATGAAGTAATGTCTCCATTGTAATTAAATGATGTATTTAGAGCAGTGGACTAAATGGTCCCCTAGTGTGTTGGTGATATATTCTAATAGTCTTCTCTTTACAGCCCCACACGGTAATATTCATGCTTTATTCTGGAGGGCTTTGCTTCTGACTGAACATTTGAATTGCAACATTAAGTGGTAAAGTGGATTACACCGAGACCCCATGAATATGGATCCTGATGAAGAAACTAAGTGCTTAAAAAAATAAAATGTTACTATTTAAATAGAGTGATTACAAAAACATTTTTATATGGAGGAATGTTAGAAGTCTCCCCCCCATCCCCACCACCCACCTCACTTTGTATTCTGTAATCCAGAAGCAGAACATATTTGGCACAATTAAAAAGTTAGTAGGGTGAAACACCAGAACTTAAATCCCTGTAATTTCGATTGCACTTATTGAATTTAATTTCACTATTTGAGCTACAAATTAGTTTTGAAAATAATTACTTCATACCACCTCAAAAATCATGTTTATTCCAAGAGCTATAGCCAACCATAGAATGTCACTATGTAGGAAGCAGTTATCTGTAGCCAAAACAGAACTTTAAAGAAATTTTGTTGAAGTTGATTAGTTAAAAGTGTCACATTATGATTTGATTTATTCTTTACTTTTCCTCTTGAATCAGTCACAAAAGCAGTAGCTTCAGGCAGTGAGAGCCTACAGCAAGGCAGACAGTACTTCTATCTGCTCTGGTAGTAACAGCAATCCAAAGAAGAATCCAAGAATTGAACAGCATGCATGTAGAAAATATGTAATAATATATCTGTGGCTTATTTTCTATTAGTTAATTTTTCTAAATGTTTGAAAACACATTTTTGAGACAGAAAATTTTGAATTATTTGTCATAATGCCTAGAATAGGTTTGTTCCCTTAATGTAGATTTCTAATTAAGAAGCATCCAGTAAACAGACAACTACCTTTTCCACTTGACTGAGTTACGATCCACATGTAAGTGTCCACAGTGTTTGTGATGTGTATTTAAGGGTATAGTTGCCAGGTTCTTAGGGCTCGTGGCTTTGTATTAACTGAGTACTGAGAGTTGTTTAAATCACTGAAGTAATATATGTGGTCACATTTGATACTGAGTTGTATTTTTTTTACATTTAAATGTATTTCACATGCCTTATTTCCTAAAATTATCTTCACTATTAAAAATTGGCAGTTCTTCTGAAAATTCAGAAGCTTAACAAATATAACCATGTATTTCCCCACAGAACTATACACTAGTAGTGATCATTGTTTTTTTTTTTGAGGTAAACATATATCTTTTTCATGCTATTGCTTCGGAAAGTACAATATTTTGTTGTTGGTAGTATTGGTGTTATTCTCTGTCATTGTTTTTCAAAATGACAGGGAGCTGTCCATTTAGGTTTTGCTTAGCAACAGCAATAACAACATCAAAAGTATTTCCCCAGAAGAAAAGAAAATGCAAAAGAACATGGAGACACTGGTCAAATACAAGAAGCTAGCTAAGTGAAGAGCTCTTTATTTGGCCAGTCCAGACATGGCTTTGGTTGGCAAGCTAATTCTTTGAGTACCACCCTTGAAAATCATGCTAATGAGGCTCTTCAGTTCATCAAGTAGGATTGTGGACCTTTTTGTTGTCTGCATCATTAAGGCCCCAAATTGCCCCATTAGCAAGGCCTCAAATTGCCCCTCAGGGTCAATATTTAATGCAGGTGAACTTAGGTTAACTACCATCAGAATCCTCCGGATGGACAACAAACAGTGTGGAGTACCTGTAGAGGGAAATTCATTTTGTCCCTAAATTTCCTGAATAAAATACCAATTTCCATATTGGAACTATGGTTTATATTCATTTTTGAAGTGGTGTGTGTGTGTGTGTGTGTGTGTGTGTGTGTGTGTGTGTGTGTGTGACAATTTAGGATTATTTCCTCCTACTTGTTCCAAAACACTGAGTTTGTAAGTGGAAGACAGAAAGTCATCCACTAAGCATTTGATTTATGTAGCTTACAGCTTTAATTTTTCCATCTGCAAAATGGGGATAAATATTCTTTCACCAGGACCCTTCTGTGGATATTATTTGCCTCTAAACTAAAAATGAAGACCCTCCATAATAAGCATATGACCAAAACTTAGAAAGTTCTTATGTAATTTTTCTATAACTTTCTTTTTACAAACTTAATGGTTATCTTCATTAATTATTGAGTTAAAATTCTTGGAAAGTTAGAACTGTAAATCCTCCCCCAAAATGTGTGCACACTTAAAATTCATAATAGAATCCCGTGCTGCTAACATCAAGATAATATGTAAAGCCAGAAAGCTGCATATTGTAAAATATAAATACAAAATGTTTCTTACTCATTAAAATTTGAAGTGGGAGGTAAAAGTGAAATGATTCTTTTCGTAGTCCTCTTGTCCATAGGGCTTCCTGAAATCTGGTTAATACTGTTGTTGCCAGTTGTCCCCAGGGACTCTCAGTGTTTGGGGGGTGGGGTGGGGATAGCAATTATCTGCCTGAGCATGCTCTACAGAACACACTGGTGATCTCAGGGAAGGAAAATTTTTGTATGTAGCAACTGAAAGATGAGAGCCTTGGCTACAGTTTCCAGTTAGTATGTGAAACAGAAGCCTCAAGATTACATTCCACATCTAAGTGGAGATAACGTTTTTGTCTACTGTGTTAAGGTTAATTTCCATGTATTTAGGGCCCCTGAAATCTCAATCACCTCTGTAGCTGGTACCTGCAAAGCCAGTTTTGCTATTGAATGGGGCCTCAATTAAGAAGTACTTGCTGCTGTCCTTCCAGCAATGTCTTGTGAGTTTGAACAATTTTAGTGAAATAAATGTAACAAGGAAAAATGAATTCTCTTTAGCCTCTATTCAGCCAAAATTAGCCTCCGTGGATTCTGGCTCACAAAAGCACCACGGGCTCCTGGCTGTGCTCTGTAGCTGTGAAATAGAATCAAGATTCCATTAGGCATCCCAAGCTGCCTCCTTCTCCAGGCAGACAATAAAAATGACAACAGGGGATTGTCCCTCAGCTAGTCTAACAAGGGGGTGGGTTCTTTTCTAAATGACTGGAAGTCTGTTTAGCTGAGGGAAAAATTTAAAGGGGCCATGGGCCAAATTTTCTTCAATTCTTTGGCTCATATGTTTGTTTCCAAGGTCATCTTTAGAGAAACCTTGAATTCTATCTCTGTTGCTACTTAGTGATAGTGCCCTTTCACCACATCTAACTATTTGTGTGCTGAGATAAAGAAGCCAGATAGTGACACTATATTATAAGAAATGTAAGAAGTTTGAGCATTTTCACATAGAATATTGCGCATGTATATATATATATATATATATATATATATATATATATATATATATATGTCCTAAACTCAGTGACATAAGATTTCCTCTAAACAAGACTGATTCTACATTGGGAACATTTCCTGTTATAAGAAAAATTTAATGAACAAGAATACCAATGGATATATTTTTGCAGGCAATGAACTATATTTTACTATCAATATGAGTAGAATGAGACAGAAACCCCTGGTTTTGACTTCTTCTGTCACACTCATGGAGAATTTCATCATTCTTTCTGTTGAGCAAAGGTGTTGAGACAGTCCACATTGGCTCTTGATGGCCTGGTTATAACTGGCAATAATCTATTACCTTTTGGCCCTAAACCCTTAGTCATCTAATTTCTTTCCTTTATCAAAACTACAAAAGTCTAAGAAGGTTTTCATTCCACTTAAGGATAATTTTGATATAACTTATTCAGACATCACATAAATTTGATTACACATTCTTTCTCTTTCTAATCAGCCCAGTAAATAGAGTTTTGTATGTCCCTTGACAGATGCCATCAAATAAAATTTAATACAGCTTGTCAATGACTATCAGAAAGTTAAAGAGTTCATCATCCATTCACTGTAATTGTACAATATTCATCTAAAGTTATAAATGTATATTTCATGGGCACTTCTCTCTTGCTTCAATCAAAATTACTGGCAGGAAGTAATATTATATAACCCATAGTGTCAATTAGTAATGGTAGAGCAAAGTAAATCATAACGTTTTCATTATTGAATTGCTAATACTCAGAGGTTATAATATTCCATATATAAAGTTTTTAATATGCAATTATTTATGTGCTCACTTACTGGATGTTGTTAAAGCAAGTTATTTCTTCAACACTAAGTAAAAATTCTGTTTAATAATTCTTTCTAAGAAGCCATTTATAAATATTGTAGTTCTATAAAGTTATTAATAAAAGAATGAATTGAATATTTGCAATGCCTTTCTTGTTAAAATAAAATAAAAGCATTGCAAATGCTAAAGATTAAATTACCCCTTGTAAAATATTATAATTGATTTTCAGACAAAAGACAACTTAATTTATAAATTCACTTTTCAGCTTTGTAGCTATGATCCAAATCCAATGAACTGAAAGTTCGAACACCTGAATTCTATAGTTGCTTTTGCCATTTCTAACCTAATTTATGGTCTCACAAAATATTCTGAAAAATTATAAAAACCCAATATCTTTATTTGCATTTTTCTATCAACCATTTGTCCATTATTTGTTAGTGAATTTTGTTAATATTATCATTATAAATATATCATAGCTGAAGAAAAGAATGGGTTGGTTATAATTTTCCAAGTAATTATTCATATAGCTCCTAAGCACATGCAATGGTTATTTTCTAGAATTTGGTTTGAGAAGAGTTTTCTTCACTATATCAGTACCTCATTTTTTCATTTCAGTTTTTAGTTCCTGGGTTTGAAATCAGGACCTAGGCATTTTCACTGAGCTAATGCTCTGTGACTTTACTACAGCTACACTTCCAGCATTTTTGGTAATTTATTGGAGATAAGAATCTCAAACTCATGGATTTTCCTGCTCAGACTTTCTTTGAATCATGACCTAAGATCCTAGTGAGTAGCTAGGATTACAGGTGTGAGACACTAATGCTCAGCTATAAATCTCCTTATATCTAAAGCAAATTTTAATATATCTAGACAGCATAAGAATTCCAGACTTCTATTTGCATATTAATATATATTATATTGTAGAATATTTATCAATTTTAAGTACACATATCTCACCTCATAAAATTATTTTCATCTAAATTTAAAGGATATATAATAATTGTTTTTGGTTTTGATTTAGCTTATTTTTAACTACAAAAATCTCTGGTAATACGAAAATTTATCAACCAGATTTTTAATGTTTATATAAGCCTGGAAGTGTGTGTGTGTGTGTGTGTGTGTGTGTGTGTGTGTGTGTGTGCATGTGTGTTTGTGAATTCAGGGCTAAGGAGCTCTTCCTGAGCTTTCATTCCATTCTACTCAAGGCTGGTGCTCTCCCTCATGTACCACAGATTCATAACTACTGTTATGATTGTTTACTGGAGAAAAGAATCTCAGACTTTTGGTATGGGCTGGCTTTGAAAAGTGATCCTCAGGTCTCAACCTAATTAATAGGTAGGATTATAGGTGTGATTTTTGGTGCTGGGCTAGCTTAGTATTAGTTTATGGCTATATAGGTTCATAATATTAAGACTCAATTGAAATATTTATGTAAGCACAGAGATGTTGCAGATTGGCCACTGCTGCATGTATCTATTACACTTGAGCTACTTATTTACCTTACTTGGGACATTTGAGTTGACTAAAAACATAGCCCTTAATGATTTCAAATTTTGCTGAATTTTCCAAATTATCTTAAAGATTTTCATCCTTTTAAAGTTTCAATATAGATATTCTCTTTTTAGATACTCTGAGGCAGCTGACAAATAAATGCATTTGAAGTCAGAATTTCTTTAGGTAAAAAAATGAAGAAAAATACTCCCCACAGATGAAACATCAGAGTCAAATTTATTTTTTTAAAACAGAGATTAGGATTGGAGTTGGAAAATTTAAAAGAGAGGAGGCATCTTTTCATCAGGCATATGGTCTAGGCTTCTGCATTCAGTCCACTGTTGACTTAGGAGAATAAGAACACTGGCACAGCCACAAAGCTGGACAAATAACTAGCTGCTTATCAGCTCTGTAATTGGATTCTCATTAGTCCAATGAGCACTGCAGGACATGAGCCTCCATGGCAATTGGGCTGGACAAGTAAGCTTTGTCTAGGGAAGAGAAAAAAGCCCAATAACAAAGACATGAACAACAATAACACCAACAAAACATTATATAAGATGTCTATAATTGACATCTATATAGAAAAAAAGGGGTAGATAAGTAACTGCACATGACTAAGGTAAGGTGAGAGTATATGAGAATGTTACAGGTAGAGAAATGAGGAATGACTATTAGTAGCTGTGGATTTTATTTTCCAGGGGGGGGGTGTATAGATAATGGAAAGCATTGAAAATATCTTAGGTGATTATAGCTATGATTGTACAATTCTATGAACTAACTAAATATCATTGGATTATATATTGTTAGTGTGCATGTGACATATTTCAGTGGAGCTCCTTTTTCCTTAAATAATACAAAAAATATGTTCAATCACAACATTTCCTCTTTTTTTTTTTGTCAGTAATGGGGCTTGAACTCTGAGCCTGGGCTCTGTCCCTGAGCTTTTCAGCTGAAGGCTAGCACCCTACCCCTTGAACTACACAGCCACTTCTGATTTTCTGGAGATCAGAGTCTCACAGTCTTTAGTGCCCAGGCTGGCTTTGAACCTTGATCCTCAAATCTCAGCCTCTCAAGTAGCTAGAATTACAGACATGAGCCATCTTCCCAACTTTAATCACATCACAACATTTCTGAGGACCTAATTGTAACAAGGAGTTGAAGCATGGAAGAATGAATATTTATCAAGGAAAAATGAAATGAAAAACAAGCTTTGATCACAAATTAAAATTTCTAATGAATTCAAAGTATAAAGAAGTCAACACCTTTAATAATTAGAAACTAATTTCACCGACTAAATTACAATTATGAGATAATGAGATATTTTTTTGATGCTGTTTTGTTTTGTTTTGTTTTGGGGGGTGTCAGTTTTGCAACTTAAGATTAGAGAGAGCTACTACTAGTTTATATGTGGCATGGTTGGGTGGCTTCAGTGAGTTTGTTTCTGACTCATGACATAATGTGAGTTATTTTAAGTTAAAAATTTACAATTATATGGCCGGGAGTTTGGCCTAGTGGTAGAGTGTTGCCTAGCGTGCACAAAGACCTGTGTTTAATTCCTTGGAACCACATACATAGAAAAAAATAAGCCAGAAGTTGTGCTGTGGCTCACGTGGTAAAGCTCTAGCCTTAATAAGAAAGGCCAAAGACAGTGCTCAGGCCCTGAGTTCAAGCCCAAGGACTGGCAAAAAATATAATACAATTATAAAAATAGTTGATTTTTGCTATACAGTCAATAACATATCGGTTTTTACTTGAATCTTATTATTTTATGTTCCTGCTTACACTGACATCTATTACAAGTTAACATATAAGAGAATAACTTTGAAATTGGAGCTTTCTCCTTTCCTGTCAGATTCAATAAAGACTGGATAGCACGAAAACTCAAATAAGAATGCACAAGAAATGATCAGGGTTTTAGAGCATCAGAAGAGAAATTTGAAACATCTCTTTAGCGTGTGAATAAATTTGAAAATCTTCAGAAGTATTTGGTAATTTAGGAATGATTCCTTGGAGGATGTGTTTGGGAAAAGGGAAAACTGCTCTGAGTTAAACAAGCATACCTGAGTGGGAATCAATAAA
Source organism: Megascapheus bottae (assembly GCF_031878675.1). Classification (NCBI taxonomy): domain Eukaryota; kingdom Metazoa; phylum Chordata; class Mammalia; order Rodentia; family Geomyidae; genus Megascapheus; species Megascapheus bottae. Next base: position 17,263,411 of record NC_143520.1, on the reverse strand, counting down.
GGAAATGCGGAGAAGAGTGAACATTTCATAGTTTAAATGAATAGTTGAAAAAACAAAGACCACACAATGCAGTTTGATGCAATTCAGATTAGAAAACTTAATGATGGCTAAGCTTGATAAGAACTTAGTACTGATTTTCCCCCCAAATCATCTTGTTTACAGATTCATCTCTTTAAATAAATAAAAAATTGCACGTAGTTCAAAGTCTCAGCATCAGCAACCCTGTCCCATTGATAGTATTCACTCATGCCCTGGTAATATCCTATGAAGGATCCCCAAGAAAATGTTCAGGATAGGATGAGAATTTTTTTTTAAATAGTATAAAAATTTCCAGGATTAGCAGTAGTTTCTACAGCACCGTCTTTGTTGTTGTTGTTTTGTTTTGTTTTCTTTATTGAAATTAGAAGTTACTCTCAATAGGCATATTTGGCCTCATGGATACATAACTGAGCACCTTTAGAAGACAGAAAAGAAATATTAAAAATTTAAAGTGGATCCCTAAGTTTTTTTGATAATTTTTATTGTAATTAATAAAAGGGTTACATGATATTTGCCAGATAGAAGGTGCATTAATTCACATACATTGATACCCTTTCACATGTCTTGGTCCCCATTACCCTCACCCCCACCCCTCCATCTTGTTTTCCCCGCTTCCCTATCCAATTTCAAATAATCAAATACAAATATATCCGATATATGAGATACAAAGTGAGATACTGTAACAATATGAGATAACCAAGGGACAGCAAGAGAGCCGAGAGATAACATAGAACATACAACGGACAAAGGCCTCATATCTAAAATATATCAATAGCTCAAAAAATTGAATCACTCCAAAACAAATCTCCAAAGTAACAACCATCCCATTAAAAAATGGGCCAAAGACTTAGAGAGAGTCTTCTCTGAAGAAGAAACAAAAATGGCCTATAGACACATGAAGAAATGCTCAACATCTCTGGTCATAAAAGAAATGCAAATCAAAACAACTCTAAGATTCCACCTCACTCCAGTGAGAATGGCCAGGATAAGGAAAACTAATAACAATGGACCCCAACTTTTGTGGCTAAATTCTATCCTTACTCGACACACATCGACCCTTTGGCCATTTCCTTAGCCCTACAGTGAAGTGAGTGGTCTTATATGCTGCAGCTCAAAGGGTACATTTGGCAAAATTTACAGCTGATGCTTTCACAGAATTTGCAGGTCACTTGGAGTAGAAATGGCTGGTGTTCTGTACAATCAATGTGTTCAGCAGTGGCTGGCTCATCATTGTGGCCCTGAAGACTCACATAATGGATGGAAGAGGCTTCAGCAGGGGAACAGGCATAGGGCTCTTGAATCTAAGGGTGGCCTTTGTATTGACTATAACCACCACATGCCTGACAGAAAATGTAAGATGAAGGACAAACTTTTGGGATAGTGTCTTACAGAACCTCTGCCTCCCATGTTCATCAGGCTATTGCAGAAAGGAGCAGAGGATTAATATATTGAATTTCCTTCATTCTCTTTTCCTGAGAGTACTTTCTATTGGTCAAACCCAGTCAAAAAAAGTCAAAGGACAGGAGAGAGACTGTTTATGTGTTAAAACAGTTCACCCTCAGGGACAAAAGAAAAAAAGAGCAAGTGACAAGACCACTGGAGGGAAACAGAAGAAATCTTACAGTCCTTCACAATAGAGAAGTAATCCAATTTACAAAATGTTTCCAGTATATAGGATGACAGACATTGGAGAGGTGAGAGGCTTTGACAAAATAATAAAGATGTTATTTATGTTGTGCAAGTAGTTTATCATTCTGTATATTACCTTATTAATTTTTCTCAATAACATATGATGTCAGAAAATAAATGTGTGATCTGACCCCTTCGCACTTCCTCTCTTGCTCCCATTCATGTGAAAACAGGAAACAACAGTCAAATATTTAAGTAACCTAGTTGGGCATGGTGGTTCATGCCTGTAATCCTAGCTAATATGGAAACTGAGATCAGAGGATCGCAGTTCAAAGCCAGCGGGGGTACTAAAGTCCATGAAGTACTCTTGTCTCCAATTAACCACTAGAAAATGGGCAGTGGTGTTGTGGCTCAAGGGTTAAGGTGGTAGCCTTGAGTTGAAGAGCTCAGGAACAGCACCCAGGCCCAAAGTTCAAACCCCACCACTGACATCCCTCCCCCCAAAATTAAGTGACCTGTTTGGACTATTCTGGTGTTTTATTCCCAGCTTATTCTTTAGATTAATGCCAGAGCTAACCAAATTATGAGTTTTGGTTGTGTGGTGGAGCTGATAATCTGGGGTGAGGCAGTGAGGAACAAAAGATTTTGACAAATATGCCTATTCTTTTTCTTTATATTCTGCACATGTGAGGTATAATTAGTGGTATGGTAAGAAAAATATGAAAATATTATTTATCAGTGGAAATTGTAAAGAATATTCAAATATGAATACAAATACTCCTATTAACAAAATTTGAGTGTTGATCATTAAACCATCGATTACTACTACTTAAGGAAATTTTTTTATGGTCTCACTATGGTGCAAGCTGGCCCAAAACTTGCCTTCTATGGATTGAAATTATAGCTATGAATCAATTGCAAGCTATGTTTGGAATTCCCTATCCACAAAAGCAAACTATTTGCCCTTGTTCAGCTACCTTACTTCAGAGAGCAAGGTATGTGCTAAATGCTTGGCTACTGCTCTGGACTTCAGTATATTTGGGAAAAATGATTTGTGAGTTATAAGCAACTGTATAGTGGGCAGGTGATATACATATAAAATACTCACTGAAATTAGAAGCCATTGTGTTATTCCACCATTTTATGCTGTTGATGTTATTTGGAAGTTCAGCTCAGTGTAACAGTACAACCAGTACAATCAATATTAGAGTTCTTCACTTTTTATATTATATATTTACAAATGTCATGTATGCAGCAGTTGTCGTGTAAATATGTCTTAGATGTAGCAGAAAGAACAGCACAGGAGGAATTTCAAAACCAAACTTTAGATTATTACAGAGCTATAGTGACCAAAACAGCTTGGTACTGGCACAAAAACAGGCCTGAAGACCAATGGAATAGAACTGAAGACCCAGATATTAATCTTTGATAAGGGAGCCAAAAAAATAGAATGGAAGAAAGACAGCCTCTTCAACAAATGGTGCTGGCAGAACTAGTTAAGCACCTGCAGAAAACTAAAGTTGGATTCTTCTTTGTCACCCTGCACTAGGATTAACACCAAATGGATCAAAAACCTTGAGGTAAAAGCCGACACTCTGAAAACTTTACAAGAAGGAATAGGAGATACACTAGGCCTCCTTGGCATAGGTCAAAACTTTCTTAATAAGGACCAAGAATCACAACAAATCAGAGAAAGGCTGGATAAGTGGGACTGCATTGAACTGCAGAGCTTTTGTATGGCAAAGGATATAGCTAGTAAACTAATTAGGAAGCCTACAGAGTGGGAGAAGATCTTCACCAACCATACAACAAACAAAGGCCTCATATCTAAAATATATTAACAGCTCAAAAAATTGAATCACTCCAAAACTAATTTCCAAAGAAACAACCATCCCATTAAAAGATGGGCTAAAGACTTAAAGAGAATCTTCTCTGAAGATGAAATGAAAATGGCCTATAGACACATGAAGAAATGCTTGACATCTCTGGCCATAAAAGAAATGTAAATCAGGGGCCGGGAGCTTGGCCTAGTGGTTAAAGTGCTTGCCTAGCATGCATGAAGACCCGGGTTCGATTCCTCGGTACCACATATAGAAAAAAGCCGGAAGTGGTGCTGAGGCTCAAGTGGTAGAGCTCTAGCCTTGAGAAAGTCTAAGGACAGTGGCTCAGGCCCTGAGCTCAAGCCCAGGACTGGCAAAAAAAAAAAAAAAGAAAGAAATGCAAATCAAAACAACTCTAAGATTCCACCTCACTCCAGTTAGAATGGCCAGGATCAAGAAATCTAATAACAGAAGATGCTGGATGGCCAGGAGGGATCACTACTACACTATTGGTGGGAGTGCAAACTCCTTCAACCACTATGGAAAACAGTATGGCAGTTCCTCAAAAGAACTCCCCTATGACCCAGCAATTCCACTACTTGGCATTTACCCAATCATCCAGAAACAAGGACATACTAAATCAACTAGCACAATGATGTTCATAGCAACACTATTTACCATAGCAAAGATATGGAACCAACCCAGATGTCCCTCAGCTGATGAGAGGATCAACAAGATGTGGTATTTGTACACAATGGAATTCTGTGCTGCTGTCAGAAAGAATGACATAGCTCCATTTGTAAGAAAATGAAAGACTAGAAAAAATCATATTAATGAAGTAAGCCAGACTCAAAGGAACATAGGCCCAATAGTCTCCCTAATTTTTCATAATCAGTAGAAACCTTGGGCTCTCCTAGCAGAGATTTACAGTAGAACAAAATCTATATACATAAGGCCATATCATATGACACTAAATGTAAGGACCTTCAGGATATAGAAATAAAAGCCATATAATGAGTGATTGTTGTCTTTAATGTATTATGTTATCTCTCATCTCTTTTGCTGGTCCTTGGTTATCTCATATCATTCCAATATTTCACCTTGTTATCTGATATATTTTATATATGCTTAATTGGTTATTTGAAATTGGATAGGGAAGGGGGAAATCAAGATGAGCGGGGGTAAGGGGGAGAGAAATGGGGACCATGACATGAAAAAGGGTATCAATGTTTGTGAAGTAATGCAACTTCTATCTGGTGAATATAATGTAACCCTTCTATTAATTACAATAAAAATATATGGAAAAACATGTCTTAGATGATCACGTTTATTTTTTTTATAATATTATCATGGAAAATTAACATTCCCTTTTAGAGAACAAAAGGCCGGTAGGTTTGAAGAACTTCCAGAGGTCATTCTGCTAGCAAGTATTATACCTGCAGTAGTCACATGCCTTTTTGGTCAAAACCCCAGTTCTGCATCAGTACTGTCTTTTTTCTACAGAAATCAGATATCCATTTAGGTTATCTCATTTTAACTAGCACCTCAAAATAGCAACCTAATCCCCATGTTATTAAAACAGATCAAATGTCTTTATAAAAACTTTGATTTTTACATTTCACTACTCCATTGTGCACGTCTTTCCTCTCATTGAAGCATGGTAAAATATGGCTGAAAATATGACTGGAAAAGGTGGAGAGTTCTATTTCATGCTTTATTTGCACTGTCTTTGCCATGTAGGGTCAAGAAAATGGGAGCTAGCCATAAATCCCCCCATTTGACCACTTGTCAAAAGGGAAGGTGAAAAGGTTTAGTAGGAAAAGTTTGACTTCTTATCCCAAAGCAAATATTAGAGATTATCTGTGGAATTAAATTATCCAAATGTACACAGTCTAGGGAATTAACTCTATCTGAAATGTAGGATTGTTACAGAAATTGAAACTAAGGCGCTAAGGCACTCCTTTCACTTCATTCTCCATATTTTTTTTAAACAATGAGCTGCTAGATTATTTTGCCTATTTTGATGGCTGCTTTTCTGTATGTTTCTTTTCTGTATGTATTTGTGCACTGCTCTAGCTAGCTTGAACAATTTTTTTCAAAAAGTATTCCCTTGATAGCCCTAGAAACAGACAAGTATTACTTGAAGGGGAAAAGGAGATTTCTATTAGGTTTGAGAGTCACAAGTGAACAGAAGGAATTTGAGAAGTATAAAATACTCCACAGACTGCAAATTCAAAATCAAAACCTGACTAACAAGGTTTTGACAAAATAAAATTCCCTATGGTTTTTCTCATATCTTGTGATAAGTGGTACTTTTAGAGAGTTGTTCTTTTCCATATACTATTGATATAGAAGACATGCATGTCATACATATGATTGGACCACAGTTTTTTACTTTATGTTCATTTGGAAAAATGTAAAGTTTTGTTTAAAGAAAACCAAATCAAATCCAATAAAGGTAACAATGACCTCATACTCTCTCCTTTGAAAGGCAAAGGAATTAATTTAACAATAGAAGTGTAGTATATGGAAGGATTACATAAAGGTAGTAAATCTGTCTTTCTTGCTATCTTATTTTCAGTATCACTAATTTTTGGCATATAACTAGCAAATTCGATAAATGTATTTTTCCATCATTGAGTTTCTTTTAAGTGTTGGGAAAGTAACAAAATTTCCAGAATAAGAAGAGTTAGTAAGGGATACTCTATAATTTTCTCAATCTCTTGTATATGTAGAAATGACACTAGGAAACAGAAACATGTGCAAGCTATTACCTAGGAAATTTTTACACATTTTAAATGCCACAGAAACTAAAAATAAATTGCTTTTCCTTTTATTTAAATTATGTCTTCATTTTTTATTGTGAAGCATTTTCAGCAATCATGCTGGGAATTTTTATAATTTGAACTAATTAAATTATCTGCAGGAGTGGTATTTCCCATATCTATATTTATTTCCCCAGAACAGTATGCCCATGTCAGGGAGCAGCAATTTCTGGCTTCCTATTTAGGGAGTGGCAGAATATTGCATTATTATGCTCTCTGTCTCCTACCAGAGTCTTAGGTGTTTCAAGGGATAAGAAGCTGAAGCACACGACAGCTAATATGTCACCTGTTTGGTGTTTCCAATTATATGTGAGTATGTGCTCACAGATTACAAAACTATTGATCATTTATTATTTTGTTGAATTTAGTAGTTTTTTTTCTTCCCAACTTGTTTTTTTTTTCCTTTTATCAGTTTAAATAAGTTGTGCAAGAGGATTTTATTTTGATATGGCTATATATGAATGAAATGTACCTTGAGCAGACTCACTCCTCTGCACCTTTCTTCATCTTCCAGTCCCTCTTTCTCAAACCAACTGCAACAGGCTGCACTGTTCTACCTTTAAAAATTGATATAAAGTATTGGCCACATTCCTCCTCCACCAGTTTTGTTGCTTCCTGGCTTCTTCACAATGAGGATAGGACTTACTTCACATTCTTGTCATTTATCTTTTAAGTGTTTATTAATAGTTCAAAGGGCTTTCAAAATGGTACTTCACACATGGTTATACTGTACTTTCATCACATTAACCCCCTTGTTTACTCTTCCTTTCCCATGACCTCAAGCTAAGAAATAGTCCTCTGCTAAAGTTGTGAAGTCTGGGACAGTCATGAAGTGATAGTTTATAGTAGCACAGTTTTACTTAGAAGGCTTATTAAAGCACATATTGTTGCTCCCCAATACTATTTATATATTTAGTGTATTGTACAGTAATTAACTTTATAAACAAATTTCTAGGTGAGACTAATGTTGCCAGTCAAGGGATAATGCGCTTGAACCCACTGCAGTAAGCAGTGTAGCACCCATGTCTGACCTCATAGTTGCTGGTAACAGTAGTAATATGTTATGGTCATAAAGCAGATAAGTCTCAGTGGATTCCATGCTATTTGATCAATTTCATTTAATAATTCTTGAAGCAATTGTCAGGACTGGGACACTGATGCTATCTATCTATATACATTATGCAAGTGATATTCAAATCTGTAAAACAATTTCAGAGTCGAATGTTTTTCAGAGAATTCACCACATTGATTGACTATAAAAAAAAATTGCTAGGACTGGGAGTTTGGCCTAGTGGTAGATTGGTTGCCTAGCATGCACGAAGACCGGGGTTTGATTCCTTGGTACCACATACATAGAAAAAAGCCAGAAGTGGTGCTGAGGCTCAAGTAGTAGAGCTCTAGCCTTGAGGGGGAAAAAAAAGGAACCCAAGGAGAGTGCTGAGTCCAAGCCCACGACTGGAAAAAAAAACTGCAAAAAAGAAAGGCCTTTTAAAAATGTTGCAGAATCTTATTTGTAAACACTTGATACTTTATGGAAGAAATTTGTACCAATTTTTTTAAAAAATGGCAGCCCTGGCAATTATTTCATGTGATGATCCTCCAATAGACTATGTTCTGTAGAAATAAAAAAAATATTTGATTCTGAACAAAATCACTGAGGCTTTTAAGACATCCATGAGAGTTTGAAATAGTGTTCTGAGAGTCAAGGCTTAAAATAATTTCTTCTTCATTTTCATTTCCATTCTTCTGTCTGATTCCCTTCCCTTCCCTTCCCTTCCCTTCCCTTCCCTTCTCTTCCTTTTCCTTCCTTTTCCTTCCTTATAATTGCCTTTATTTCCTCTGTTACTAAAGAGCAGACATTTATTTTTTCAAATTTGTGGAGACTGGGAAGCACAAGGTCAAGGCTCAGGTAGAGACAGTATCTGGTAGAACATTTACTCTCCATGTCTTAATTTGATAGAATGAAGTAGCCCAGACAGGGCTACCATCCTCATGCTAATTGACTGTGTTGGATAATATCATCTCCATCACATATTTCATTCAGAAGCTACCATATTAGTTTCTTTGCAATATATCTGGTTGCAATGATTATATAAATTTCACAAAAATTTATTTACATTACATCTTTGTAACATGTGAGTGCTCAGGTGTGAGAAATACAATTGGTTCAGTTTACCAATAGTGAAACAGAGTTAAAATGAAAAAGTCATAAAATGTCCACAGCGAAATCACTCCACATCAACACTATCTACAATATTCTAGCAGGACTACTAAAGCTTCAACTTTCCTCCTTATAAAAAACAAAACGAGGAGCTGGAAGCTTGGCCTAGTGGTAGAGTGCATGCCTAGGATGCATGAAGCCCTGGGTTCAATTCCTCCATTCCACATACACAGAAAAATCTGGAAGTGGTGCTGTGGATCAAGTGGTCAAATGCTAGCCTTGAGAAAGCCCAAGGATGTTGCCCAGGCCCTGAGTTCAAGCCACAGGACTGGCAGAAATGAAGGGAGGGAGGAAGGAAAGAAGGAAGGAAGGAAGGAAAGAAGGAAGGAAGGAAATATTTTTGTTTTTATATCCCACATAAGATGCTTATAGTATGGAAATTTTCTTGTTCAAATATTTCCTTTAAAATTAATTTAATACAATATTTGTTTTTATTTAAAACTCCTAATTGCCTGTTATAAGATGATTCAATGGACAGAGATTATTTCACTAAAGTTTCAAAGAATAAAAATAATTACAGATAGAAAAACAAAAGATTTTTGTACACTTTCAATTCTATAAATTTGTAGTTAGCAGACACAGTAAGAAAAAAATTATTGATTGTTACTATATAGTAAAATTAAATATAAAAATAAAACATAAAAGGGGCTGGCAGTTTGGCCTAGTGGTAGAGTGCTTGCCTAGCAGGTAGGTTCAATTCCTTCGTGTCACATACATAGAAAAACATGAAGTGGTGCTGTGGCTCTAGTGATAGGGCCCTAGCCTTGAGAAATCCCAAGGACGGTGCTCAGGCCCTGAGATCAAGCCCAGGACTGGCAAAAAATAAAAATGAAAATGAAAAAAAAAGATTTTCCCAGGTCATTAATTTTTATTTGTGGAGGAGTATTTATTTTTTTTTATTGTAACTCATGGTTCTTGAAAATAAAAATTATAACATTTTCTGTCGATTTAATAGAAGTAGTGATTGTAATAGAAACTAATTCCATGAAAAAAAATCAGAGATGACAGAAAGTATGGCTGATGATAGAAATGTGATTGAAATCGTGATACCATAAAAGTGATAACAGTTTAATTCTTGCTCACTTTAGAAGTGGTTTGACTTGTTATTTTTAAAAATTGTCATTTTAGAAATTACTTAATTTACAATACAAGTTCTTAATATAAAATATACAACAATGCATACCATAAATGAATCAATGGATATAATATATCAATCAGTGGCTATAACATAGCAATCACATCTAGTATTTGTGTCCTCTATTGATCAAATATTTAAAAAATAAACATAGAGTGAATATTTTGTGTACTTGGATTAGGCAAGTCACGGGGAAAAGTCAGTTTCATTCCCAAATAACTGCCTGATTTCTAGCCTTCTACTGGCAGATAAATCCACCATAGGCTTGCTCAACATTTAATTCTTCTACTAATAAATTCATTCTTGTTCGAAATGTATCATGATTGTTGAATATCACTCTGTCTGTCTGTTTGTGTCTCTCTGTCTCTGTCTCTGTCTTTCTCTGTCTCTCTCTGCCTTGCTCTCTCTCTGTCTCTCTCTGTGTCTCTGTCTCTCTCCGTCTCTCTCTGTCTCTCTCTGTGTCTCTGTCTCTGTCTCTCTCTCTCTTTGTGTGTGTGTTTAAGGGAAATACTGAGGAAATTTGCACTGAGTAACTCTAGCTGAGTTTACTTTCTTGGATGGTGCTTTAGAATTTAAAAATGCTTCTGTTTTGGAGATAGTGTCTTGTGGATTAGGTTTTGGCCCAGGCTCACTTCAAAACATGATCCTTTACATCTGAGCCTCCTAAGGAGATAGGATTACAGTTGTAAGTCCACGGAATTTACCTCAAATAACTGCTAAACTGCACAACCACCTTCTCTCTGCTTATTTCACACTGAGGGTGGGCCACATTTCGATCATTGATTAAATGCTGTGACTTAACTCTGCAGTCATTTAGTGAAGGTACTTCTTACATGGCTCCACAACAACAATGTGTGTGTGTGTGTGTGTGTGTGTGTGTGTGTGTGTGTTTCAATTTCTGATTCTTCAGCTTAAAATCACTTATTGGCTCTTACTGTGTAGAGAATAAAGTTTACTAGTATATAGAGACTCCTCTGGGTATGGATTCCCTATTCATTTACTCCAAATTTTATCTAAATAAGGATTTGCTGTCACATATCTCACTAAGAAAATGAAAACATTTGTTTCACCATGGATACTTGTCCCTTTCCTCTCCCTCAGATCATATCATATGACTAATTTATACTTGTTAGATTTAGCTTAAGGGAACATCCTAAGGTGTTCCCTTCTTTCCATGCTTCACAGGATCTTAGGCTCAAATTAAATCTTCTCGGGGACAGGATTTGGTCCATTTTGTATTTATATTCTCATCACATGGAGCCCATGACCCTTTGCTGTTAGAATCCTGTGGACTGAATAGATAAAAAGAGGAATGAATACTATTTTATTCATATGTATTTTAAATGTTTTCAACTTGGTATCAGCAGCAGCTCGTTAGCATGAAACAGAAGGTACATCATATGAATTTATACATAGGATATTACATAAATTATCCTATTGAAAAATCATATTTTTCTTCAAGTAGGCACTTGAAATCAGTTTCTTTATGTGCCAAAATCAGGATTACTGTGGACTGTGTATTAGCTTCTCAAAATAGGAACATAGAAGTAAAAGCACTAATGCAAATATCAGTTATGTATGATGAGTTAATTTTCTTCTGTCTTATTTATTTTGTATGAGTGATGCCTGACATAGCAATTACTTTTTATTTTTGCTTTGAACATTTTATCCTTTGTTTTCTTTTTGTCTCTATTTGTTTTATTTTCTTTAGGCTTATTTGATAGCTGTTTGAAACACCCTAGGACATGATTTAGAATTGTCTTCTCCTATTTAATATATTTTATTAAATATGACTTTCAACATATTTTTAAACAATGACTAGGTTTCTGAGGTAGAGTCAACATTTATATAAATATGTATCTTCTTTGTACAGACACATTGTGTAGCACATTATATACCATAAATTATCAGGAAATGTATTCATACTCAAATAGCTTGTATTATAATATTTGCACTTGTTTATTAAAAATAAGGTCTCAAGCTGGGCTATGCTGATTACACATATAATCCTAGCTTCTTAGTAGTATGGGATTTGAGGACTGTGGTTCAGGAAAAATTCATGAGTTTTTCTTATCAAAAGAAAGCTGGGCTGGGCACTGGTGGGTGACTCTTGAATGTAATCCTAGCTACTCAGGAGGCTGAGTTCTGAAGACTTCAGTTTAAAGCCAGCCCAGCCTCCCTTATCTCCAGTTAACCAGAAAACCAGAAGTGGTGTTGTGGTTCAAGTGGTACAGTGCTAGCCTTGATCAGGGACAGTGCCCAGATCACAGAGTTCAAGCTCCATGATTGATCAAAAAGAAAAAAAAAAGATTAAAGAAAGCTGGAAGTCGAGCTATGCATCTTGTGGATCAAATGGTGGAATGCAAGCCTTGAGCATAAAAGCTCAGGTATAGAGCTTTTATGTCCTAACTCCAAGCTCCAGGACAAGCAGAAAAAAACTAGGTCTTTTCAAACAACTATTTCTCTCTAAGGTCAAGAAAGTTATAACTATATATAAAGTAGAAAGATAGATAGGTATATAGATAGATACTAAATGTATGAATAAGTTATAAAAAGTTGAGACCTCAAATATAGCACTTGCTTAACATATATATTTAATATGAATATACTTGTGCAGCTCATGAGCAACTACTAGATGTTTTCAGTTTTTGCTGGAAGAAAACTTATTATATATATATGGTATATATACATATACTATATAATAAATTGCATTATGCACACACACATATATACATATATATATATATATATATATATACTGTAACATGAATACTATCCATCATGACCTATACACAGCACTAAAATCTTTGTGTTTCAACCTCTGTGACCCAACCTCCAACTGTTCATATTCACAAAGGATAATGTGTCTTTTCAGGTTATTATTACTGAAATAATTTGGAAAACATTAGTGCTGGTGGCTCAAGCCTGTAATCCTAGCTAATCAGGAGGCTGAGATCTGAGGACTAAGGTTCAAAGCCAGTCTGGGCAAGACTCATGTCTCCAGTTAACCACTAGAAAACTGGAAGTGATGCCATAACTCAAGGGGTAGGGTGGTAGCCTTGAGTTGAAATGCTTAGGGACAGTGTCCATGCCCAGATTTCAAGCAGTATGGCCGACAAAACAAAACAAAATGAAAACAACTTTAGAAGTTAGTACTTGTCTTGGCCATACATGATTTTTCAAGGTTAGCCAAGCTGTTAGCTATTATGAGAGTTGGCTTTACCTCCGATGTTTTTCAACTAACCTTGTGTCCATTTTTGCTCCTTAAAGGTAGTGAGGCAGGAGAGGCTTGGCTGTTACCAGCAACAGAACTTTTATGCCTAATTATGCTTGACATTTAATTGAAAGGCAGAAAGAGTTTAAGTGAGGTTGTTCTTACTGAAAGACTGGAATAATATGATTCTCCCTCATGTCAGTCTGTAATGGTCCTCTTCAGATTGTAGGAGACCCCAGGTATTTGTCTTACGTTCTTCACAGAAAGACTTATAACTCCCTTTAAGGGCTCGGCAAAGTCTTTAGCTCTGAGCTCTCTGGGTCTGTTTCAGCTGTAAACATGCTCCACATCTCTGTCAGTGCCCTTTCCAAGACAGCATGTGATTCCAGATTGTTCCATTTGTTATTTTTTACCCCATATGAAGCTTGTCCAGCTCTCACTGTGGTTGCTTAGGTTGCTTTCAGTGCTCGATTATTGCTCGATTCTTTATTCCACTCACCTTCTTTCTCTAAGTGCTGATTCCTAATAAGTATCTCACTGGCCAATGTTGGTTTTATTTTCATTTGTGAAGAATCTCATCTATGATAGAGATTCTGTCTTACAGAAGCGGATCCTTTCTCTCTCTGACATGAAGGCCACCTCAGATCCTCTTGCCTGCATCAGATATGGAGCATGTGTATTAACTTAGTCTAGAGTGAAGGGTGTGTCAACTGAAATAGAGAATATGGAGATAATGAGCAGACTGGCTGTGAATGATTATTCACAGTGACATGGAACTGATTTTAGAACTTGGGAAGGAGGAAGTTACTGGTGACTAAAGAATCCGTTTTCAGCTAATGAAAAGATGATGTTGTCATCAGCAGAGATAAAGACTCAGAAAACAGAAGCAGTTTAAGAAGATGGGAAGAATAGAGCTATAACTGGCTGTGTAAAAACAGTTGGATGAGTAGAAGCTAAAGTCAATATTCTTTCTTTTTTTCTTTCTCTACTCTCTGTCTCTGTCTCTCTCACTCCTATGTATGTAGGAAAGCACTGTACCACCACTACCAGTACCAGACTTTCAATTTTTAAAGAAGGTGATTTTTATGCAAGTAGGGTGATGTAGGAAAGGAGAACAGTTTGATTGGAAGACTCCTAGAGTGAATACATAAAAGTCCCATGATAGCTTTTTGATTCTCCTCTCTGTAACTTTAAAACATTTACAGGCAGAATTTTAGAGGCACAGTGAGTTCACACTGAGAGTTGCAATTAAGCCAGTTGCACGCATGACAAGCAGGTATTGAAGCAATTCTATAATTTATAGGTTGGATTTTCTCCAAAGACTCCAGAGTTAAAGGATTGGTCTCCCAACTGGCCCTATTGGAAAGGAGTGGTATTTTGGAGAGGCAGAACGTGATGTGAATTCTTTAGTTCATTGGGAATATTTCTGTAAAAGTGAGTGTAGAACCCATGTGTGTTTGTAAGTCTCCTCTGGTTTCTGGTCAAAACTGCGTAAGGGGGGTGCTCTGCCATAATGAAATCTACCTCACATGGACTAGAGCCTCCAAACTTAGTCACAGTATGCCTTTTCTCTTTAGAGTTAACTATCTCAGGTTTTTCAGTATTGTGATGGAAAGCTAACATACTAAACTTGCTATTACTATTTTCAGCTTTTAGGATAACAGAGAAAAAAGGGAGAAAGCCAATACATTTCCAAATGAAGAATAGAGAGTCAGTAATTCTTAACTCATCTTTTCTCAGGAGAAGAGAAGACTAATGAATATTCAATTTTGTAATCATTTGGGATCAGATTAAACTAGGGGAATGGGGTTCTGCAATCCTTTGACTTCATTGCATTAACAAAAAGGAGAATGCCTTTGACCTCAAATGAAAAATTTCTTTCCTGTCATTTAAATATTAGCCATTAAGTTTCTGCTTCCTGGAATCTGAAATTAAGACTCCAAATCTTTGGGAAATAACTAAGAAACACAATTTTCATTCACAATATGTCTTCTTACTAAGACAACCAATACTAATAGAAACATTTCCATTTTGCCCAGTTGTAGTATTTAATATCCCGTAGCTTTTATAGTATAAAGATTATTTTCAATATTTTTTGAATCATTCAGGGCTAGTATTATAGTATTTAAAAACTAATATTAATAGAAAACTTGTGTCTTCCAATCTGCTTTTTTTCATGATCTTTTTTTCTTATAGGAAATTTTGAGGATCATTTAATTAATGTTTTTATTTTTTACATGTGGAAAATGCATGCAAGAGGTTTGAGTGTCTCAGAATCACATGGCTTATAAATGTGGAAAGGCACATCTTTGACTTGATGAAGGAATGGTTGAGAAAATGTCTGCTTTCAAACTCTGTGTGTGTGTGTGTGTGTGTGTGTGCGCACGCGCGCACGCGTGAGGGTACGCATGTGTGTTGCTGGTAATCAAGTCCAAAGACTCATGCATAAAAGGGAAACGTTATACTACTGAACTACATTTTTTTTGGTTGGTTGTGGGGCTTGAACTCTGGGCCTGGGCGTTGTCCTTGACCTTTTCAGCTCAAGGTTATTACTGTCCCCCTTGAGCCACAGTGCCACTTTCTACATTTATAACTCCTGATTTAAAAAACTTTTAACTACCTTCTTTTTAAGTCATCAAACTTAGGTTTTGGCATTTTCAGATCAAAATATATATTAGGAGACTACAGAATAAATTATCAAGTAAATGAATTCAACTAAATAATTGTGGCTAATCTTTGTAAGCGAAGGAAATATCTAAAGTATTTTCACAATTTATGATACCTGGCATGTTTTGGTGAAGCACTACTTTAGAAAAGGATTGGGTGACATGATCAAGAAATCTAATAACAACAGATACTGAAGAGGATGCAACCAGGAGGGATCACTACTACATTGTCAGTGGGAGTGCAAACTCATTCAACCTCTATGGAAAGCAGTATGGCATTTCCTCAAAAGACTAAACATAGAGCTCCCCTATGACCCAGCAATTCCACTACTTGGCATTTACCCAATTGTCCAGAAACAAGGTCAAACTAAATCCACTAGCACAATGATGTTCATTGCAGCACTATTTACCATAGCAAAAATATGGAACCAACCCAGATGTCCCTCAGTTGATGAGTGGATCAACAGGATGTATTTATACACAATGGAATTCTATGCTGCTGTCAGAAAGAATGACATCACCCAAGGTAATGGAAAGATTTAGAAAAAAAAATCATATTAAGTGAAGTAAGCCAGACTCAAAGGAACATAGGCTCAATGGTTTCCCTCATTTGTCATAATCAGTAGAAACCTTGGGCTCTCCTAGCAGAGATTTGCAATAGAACAAAACCTAGATACACAAGGCCATATAGGATGATTCTAAATGAAAAGACCACCAGGATATATATAGCCATATAACAAGTGATTGTTGTCCTTAATGTCCTATGTTATCTCTCGTCTCTTTTGCTGTCTCTTAGGTATCCCATATTGTTACAGTATTTCACCTTGTTATCTGATATATTGGATATATGCATTTTTGGTATTTGAAATCAGATAGGCAAGGGGGGAAAACAAGATGAGGGGGTGCGGTTGGGGGGGGGAATGGGGACCAAGACATGAGAAAGGGTGTCAATGTATGTGAAGTAATGCACCCTCTATCTGGTGAATATAATGTAACCCTTCTATTAATGACAATAAAAATAGATGAAAAAAGAAAAGGATTGGGTGAGTTAAAATATTTTGTTTAGATAAAAATATGTCAATTAAAAAGGGAGGTATAGAATTATGAATACAATGTCTAATTTAAAAAATTCAAGGGCAATTATTTCAATTTAAAAAAAATGAACAAGTCATTTGATTTTTATTTTCTTGAACTTTGTCTTAAATTGACATATTGCTCACTTGAACCTTGATTTTCCAGTAGTAATGCATCTCAGACTATCTGAGATAGATTTAAATGGTAGCTAAAATTACAGCTGAACATTCATAATTATTAAGAAATTCTATAAAGCTGTGATGGAAAAGTTTTATCAAATTTATTGGTTTTTAAATTCCTTTAGATTAAAAATGCAATTAACAGAAAATTGTACATGTTAATAGAATTCTGGATGATAATTCAGCACATATATACAACATATTAAAATCAAAAATGATAACTTTAATTTCTTTCTTCTTAAACATTTATTGTATCATCAAAAGGCAATCAAAGAATTACATTCCATGATAAAAAACAACCTCGTCTAATTAATTTTATGCCACTTTGGAATTTTCTTTCTTATACTCAAAGCTAGTGGCTCTACCACTTGAACCATAGTACCACTTCCAGTTTTTGAGTGGTTAAAAGTCATGGGGACTTTTCTGCCTGGACTGGCAAATTATTTTAAATAAGAAACTTAAAAATGTACAGTTTCCACAACATGAGGGGGAGGTGGTGGGGAGAGGGAAATGGGGCAAAAACTTGAGAAGAGGTATCGATGTGTGAGAAGTAATGCACCTCGTATCTGGTGAATATAATTGCAACCCTTCCATTAATTACAATTTTAAAAAAGAAATGAAAAGAGCAAAAAAATGTATAGTTTCCAAATAAATGTACCTTTAAGTACTATGAAATAATCCATTAAAAGCTTACATACTTTTCATCCAAAGTTGTGGCAAAATAATTGTGAAACCTTTCAAATGTTCCTCTGTAAGTCTGAGAAGTGGCTTTTTTTTCTGGTGAGCTCTATGTCATCAGGACACTGTATTAGTTTTAGTAGTATTAGACCAGATATTTAAAAAAATAAAAATACTACAATATATATGTTTCAAATAGATCTCATTCATTCTAGCTCAGTTGGTAAAGTCAGAGGGTGTGTGGGGTACTCCACTTCCTGCAGCTATTCAGGGATCAATGTGGATGACTTCAGTTTTCAGAGTATGGCCTTAATATCCACTTGGCAGAAGAAGATAAAGCCTAGAGGATTTCGAACAGGAGACCTTAATGGGATGATCAGCTGACATGTGAACATGATTCTCATATTCTGATGGATAGAACCAAATTACACTGAAACATTTTACTGTAAGGGAGGCTGGAAAATAGAGTGTGTGTACCCAGGAAAGGAGGAAATAGGTATTGCATATCTACATCTCTGCCATACACATTCCAACACTGTTACTTCCTCTATATTGTCTAACCATTTCAACTTGCTGAGTGTCAGTTTCCTCTCTATTCCATAGTAAAGCAGGGATTAGGGCTTTATACAACTATCACAATGCATCCAGCCACAAAGTGGCATAATATGTTGAAACTATTTTGGAAAAGAATTAAGGATAATAAAAAACAAATTAATGAAAACATCTCAAGTGTGATACTTTGAGAGTATAATTAGCTCAGTATTTGGCAAAATATCTCAGTAATTAACTTTTTTAAACATGTTCATAAAATTTTAACATTTAATAGAAACTATATGCAATAACTTCTATATTTTACATAGGATAGCCACACAGAAATTTACATAAGTTAGAAGATGGTTTATGCCCAGTTTTGTGAACTTTTCTCATAAGGCTGTGTACACTTGGGAAAGGAATTTTAATGGCACAGATAAATTCTGAAGTATAAGCCTTTAGGTAAGAGATAACCACACTCCAGGACCACCAAAATTTCAATGGCACCATTCATAAACACAATCCCATCTAATCATCTCTCCACAGGAAACCCAAATACAAAGATGCTTCTTTCTGAAGCATAATTCCAAATAGTCACTCAGCTCCAATGACAGGCATTAATAACTCTTTCTTATGAAAAAACCTGCAACTTATAAAATACTATTACTCCATTCCCCCAAATCTAGTTTTATGTTTAGTTACTGAACTCTATAACTATTAGAGAAACAGTGCGACCTGGATTGTGGATTGTCCTTGTTTAGTGTTAGGTGAATAGATACTTCTTTGAAGAAAGGAGGATGAATGTAACAACGAAAAAAAAGGAATGTGAAATTTAATCCACAAGGTCAAATGAATCCCAGAACAAACTGCCAAGTGTCTAGGTTCTGGTTTTACCACTTGCAGTAGCCAGTCCACTTTGAGGCAGTGGTACAAAACTTTTCTCAGAATTTCTACATCCCTGGGATCTGTACCTATCTCTAGCCACTGGCACTAAGCCCAAGATATCCACCAGAATTTCAGCAATTTCTTTGATTGAAAGATCTTCAAGGGCGAGTGAAAGTTCAAAAATCAAAGGTGATGAAGGACACTGAATACCATCCCTCACAACATCTGGGTCATCACTAAACTCCAGTGGTAAACTCTCAGTGGGATGAAGCTAAGCAGTACCCAAGAACAGATCCATGGGTGTCCAGACAGAGGCACAGACGATACTTTCTGAGGCTTCTATGGCTGAAAAGAAAAGTGGAAATGCAGTGGGCAGTAAGGATCCTTAGAGAGGCTTACAGGAACTGACTTGTTGCAAGGCACCTCTTCAAATCCTTTGCAGCATTTGAAGAGAACCTGAATTGTGTCCTGACAAATATGGGTAAGGCAGTATCTGGTCCTTGGAAGAAACTGATTGGAGCAACAAATATCCACAAAGGCCAAACACCTCTGACTAGAATAAGCGGCATGAGCCTGTGGGGGGGGGGGCACCTTAGGTGCAGCATTCTGCACTCCTTTAGCTACCTGTGTAGTAGGGCTTCCACTCCATAGTGTTGACATTTTAATCTTTTTCAGTTTTCTCATTTCTGTCCCTCTGGGCCAGTCAGAAGACTATTACCTAGAGCTCTGTCCCACTTTGAGATTATGTACAGGCAGGCCCTTATTCTTTTCGAGCAGATGCTGAAGTCGTTTAAACTGATCAATATATAAAGACTGCAAATGAATTAGCTTCTCACACATAATCAGGGGCCCTTCTTCTGCTATGTAGACAGATACCAGCATGTCTAGTATTCTGCTGGCTTCACTTGGCTTATTTCCCGGAGTCTGAGAACTCACCTCTGTTTTAGCATATGAGTGCAGCACACAAAAGAGTGTCTCACCCACTTTTCTTCATTTGAGCATGAGGTGCTAGGGCATTCCTATGGGTATGTTCAGCACAAAAGGATACTTCATCTTTTTTTCTCTAGCTCTGGATCATCACTGGGACTTTTTCCCCCATTTTTGTTGATATGTAACTACACTGCTTGAAAGGTGCGTTCTTATCTTCAAGAATATATTTAGTGCAAAAATCCTGTCCTTCCAGACAAGATTGGGCATGAGTGGAAAGTGAATGAACAAGTCAGGGGTTCCTGAGATCTGGGCACTGGGGTGATCCTTTCTCAGTTGGCTGGTAATACATGAATTTGAATCCTGTTCATACCCAAACCTCCACACCTATCCAGTCACACAACACTTCTCCTTGTCTGACAATGATAGCTCCTCTGTGTGTGTGTGTGGATCATAGAGCTTGAACTCAGCCTGAGCACTGTCCCTGAGCTCTCCAGCTCAAGGCTACTATGGTACCCTTGAGTTAAACCCCACTTCCAGTTTTCTAGAGGTTAATTGGAGATAAAAGTCTCCAGTCCTTTTGTGCCTGGGCTAGTTTTGAACCTTGATCCTCAGATCTCAGCATCCTGATTAGCTAGGATTGCAGGAATGAGCCACCAGGCCCAGCCATACCTATTTTTGAGAAAAATATTCTGGTATCATATCAGAAATTCCTAGAACCAAGTAAGTAAGACTCCTTGATTAAAAAAAAATGACTGCAGAATATTGCTTGCTTGCTTGCTTGATGATTAATTTGTAAGGTCTCACTATATATTCCAGACCTGCCTAGAACTCGAGTCTCCTCTGCTGCCTCCTAGAATACTGAGTTTACACACGTGCATAATCATATCCAGCTGAACAAAAATTTAAACAAAGAACTGATTGTAATACCACAGAGTGATCTTGCAAACAAATGAAGTCATCAAAAAGATGTTTTTAGATAGATAATATCAGAAATACTCTGTTGGCAATTAAGCACCAAAATAGATCCTTCTAAATTCTGAGTGATTCCTTCGTGTGTGGTGGAGAACATTAGGGTGGATGTTCAGTCTGGGGAGTGTGGGCTTTCCACTACATCTAGGGATTCATTTACATGAAATTGAGTCTCTGATTGGGCAAGAAGCAAACAATATTCTAAGTGCCATTTTCAATTAATTACCTCAAGGACATGTTATCTACCATGAGTCTGAATCTTTTAATACTTAGAATGTTGTGCTACATTGCATATGTATATAGGCATACATATTTTCACTGCATTCAAAAGATATAAACAACCATTTATAATTCTTTATATAAATGACTTGCACAGAATCTCTATGATTGTCAGAGGTATTTTTTCTTTCTTTCTTTTTTAAAATTGTGTTTTATAATCAGAGTAATATATAGAGGTGTTACAGTTACATTTGTTAGGTAGTGGATACATTACTTCTTGAACCTTGATACCCTTTCTCATGTTTTTCTCCCACTTTCCCTCCCCCCACCATCTCCCAATCCTCTTGTTTTTCCCCTTCATTTCCCTATTTCAAATAAACATATTTATAATATACCAGGAAACAAAGTCAGACATAGTAACAACATGAAATAAACTATTAGGGGGAAAAAAAGAAAAGAAATAACTTCACATATTACATTAAGAACAACAATCACAAAGATAAAACCAACAAGATTATTTTCATTTCTTTAACTTTTTTAGTTTTTATTTTTAGTTAATCATGGGACTTGAACTCAGGGCCTGGGTGCTATCCTTGAGCTTTTGTGTTCAACACTTGCACTCTACCACTTTGAGCCACAGATCCACTCCCATTCTTTTGGTGGTTAATTGGAAATAAGACACTCACAGTGTTTCCTGCCTTGACAAGCTGGCTTCAAACCGTGATACTCAAATCTCAGTCTCTTGAGTAGTTAGGATTTCAGGCATGAGCCACCAGCTCCTGATCGAAGACATATATTTTTATAATTATCAGAGTGATGTATAGATGGGTTACAGTTACAGTCATAAGGTAGTGAATACATTACATCTTGAACATTGTTACTATTTCCCATGTTTTTCTCCTCTTACCCCCTCCCAAGGTATATCCCTGTTACACTGGTTCAATCTTTGTCCTTCACTGAGACATTTTTTACATTATATTTTTCACAAACATCTTAAAACTGAAATAATGTGTGGGTTGTTTGGGGAATGGAAGTAGTAGAATAAAAATACAGTAGGTAACTCTGGTAAAGTGATTTCTGCCAGCTGGAAGATGAGATATCCTAGAGAAAAATATCTAAACACATAATCCTGTAATATATTTCAAGACTGCTAATAATATCCCCAGGATTAGCCTCCAAGCAGGTACAACCAATATCATTGGTAACTATAAGTAATAATTTGTGATTTAGTTTTACTCTATTTTTGAACTACAACAATTTTAAAATTCGTCATGTTTCCTTTCTCTCCCTCTTTGTCTCTTATACACAAAGATTCTATAGGTTAAAAAATATTAATGCCATTTTCTTCTTTTCCATCTATATTTTAGAATTTAATGCACAATAGCCACCCAACCCTAACAGCAATGAAACAAATGCTCAAAGAAGAAGGTGCTTGCCATCTTAAGTATAATAGAAGGTCTATGGCTACTGGGACAATGCTGTAACTCTCTTGAGCGCTACTCCAGCTCGATGTATTCCTGTGGAAAGTAGCAATTACCTTCAATCTTTCTGATCTGAAGTAATCCTTGCTACATGCATTCCTCATTGTGAGTGATGAGGCCTACTGTTTGCCGAGTCTAAAACCAAATGATCTTTCGCAAGCAAAATTTAAACTTGAAATAGGATTCCTTGACTCCCAATTCTGACTCTATTTTTCCCCCGTGTACTTTATACATTTCCAAATCAGGTTCTGACTGGTTACAGATGGGGCTAGTGCGTAATGAGAAGGGCTGGGAAGCTGCTCCAGCTCTCAAGGGAGGATTCAGTAATGGAACTAACTATGTATTGTCCACCTTATATACTAGATTTGATTTTGGACTATTTGTTCAACTGTGTTTGTTTATTTCTCAGCACTGGAGGGCTTCCATTAGCTCCGAGTTGATTGAACATAGACTATGGAATAAGAAGGAATAGAACATTTCCCCCCTTAAATGCTGATCTAATCCTTTGTTACTGACAAGTGAATAATGCTTGCCATTGGAAACTGTATTAGATATGAGCTGATATTTGCAGTCATTAGATGAAAGAAATTGTTTAGAAACAAAGTGAGCATTGGTTTTTGGATTTTTCAGAAATTTATGCCTAACTTTCACCTCTCTGAGACATTAAAAGAGAAACAGCTAACATTTTTTAAAGGCTGAAAAGTACCTTGTTTCAGTAAATTGAAAGATTAATATTTAAGACCTCATACATTTTGCTCACAGAGCATAACCAAATATTATTATCTTAACGAAAACAAAAGCCTCAACTCAGCAAATGAGTCACCACAGACCACATGTTAATTGACATTTTAGTTTCTTAACTAATAGAATCATTTGTCATTTTACTGAAGCAGTTCATTATAAAAATAAATTGAGAATAAGTAAATTGTAGTCATAGCAATCATGATGAAATTATTAGTAATCACATTTACCGGCATAGAAGTTTCCTCTGTGCTTCTCATCAGCGCACGTTATTCAAAATAACTTTGGAACTAAGCATAGATGTTGCATCCACTTGTTTTTTTAATTAAAGAAAGCATAATGGGAATAAAAATGAAGCTGCTAATTAAAGTAGGAAGGAAAGTGTCATTCTTCTTCAAATGCATGTCAAGTTCAACTGGGCAGTTCCAATATCAAAATGAAGAAAATGGAGAATCTCTCTACCACCTTAAATACTAAAAAGAAAATTAGAAAGCAGAAAGCAGCTCATGCAGTTTCCAAATAAATGAAAAGGAAATTGCATTTCTCTTGGTAAATATTTACATCCTACAGCGTGCCAACAAAAGCTACTGTTTTAGAAATGTGTCATGATAGTAACTAACTTACACACAGTTGATTTAATTGGAAATGTGCTCCTTTTCCTCTTCAACCTGTGTTTTAATGGTAGGATAAGAAAATGTCAATCTAATGTTGTAATTGCACTTGGGATCTGGTGTCCTGTTTACAAATATTGTGATCTTTGAGATGGCATTATAAGTATCTACGTATATGTATATAAAAAAGAAATTGAACTTATTTTACTGCTGTATCTATTAATAGAACACTTTTGTTTCTATATATTTTAACATGATTTTTTTTTGGCAGTCCTGGGCTTGAGCTCAGGTCTGAGCACTATCCTTAGACTTTCTCAAGGCTAGAGCTCTACCACTTGAGCCTCAGCATCACTTTCGGCATTTTTCTATGTATGTGGTACTGAGGAATTGAACCTGGGTCTTTGTGCATGCTAGGCAAGCACTCTAGCACTCAGCTAAACTCTCAGCCCTAACATGAATTATTATACCCATCATTTAATCTATACAGGTAAGTCATTCCTCCAGTTAGACTAGGAAAATTCAAGTGCAAAATTGTATACTAAAAGTCTGTGCTTAGAGTCCGGGAGTTTGGCCTAGTGGGAGAGTACTTGCCTAGCTTACACGAAGACCCAGGTTCTATTCCTCAGTAAAAAGCTGAAAGTGGTGCTGTGGCTCAAGTGGTAGAGCTCTAGGCTTAAGAAAGCCCAGGGTAGTTCTCAGGCTCTATGCTCAAGCCTGAGACTGGCATAAAAAATAAATCTATGTTTATTTACATACAGTAAAATGTAAATGCTAATATGAGGAAAAAGGGCTAAATTATTTCTAAATATTTATAAGATGATTGCAACATTTGTCCAAATGGCTATTGCTACTTGCAGCTAGTACTTAGTCTCATAAATTAATTTATTGCTGTGCTTTTAATCACATATACATAGTAACATGATTCCAACTGTTCTTAATTTTCTTTATATAACTAAAATGTTTGTGATACTTTTAAAAATAGATTCTATTAAAACCATCAGCAGCAGCATTATTACATTTCTCATTAGAGAACCATAGTATTGAATCTAGTGGATTTAGTCATCTTGGATAATATTTGGAACTAGAATGAGATACTTCTAAAATTGTAATCAAGCTAATTGATGAAAAGATAGTGTTATGACCACATAATAGGAATCCATTGAAGTCCAGGGGATGCAACACCTGAAGCTGGAGCAGGGGAAGGAAATGGGAGAGGAGAGGTGAGAGTTTGGAAGCTCTTGGTATGGGAATTTGCAATCCAGAATGGGTTTGGAATCTGCACTTCTGAAGCTGACAGACTTTTTGAGTATTTCTTTCATTGAAAAACTGCTTCTTCATTTATTTAAGACTCAGTAGAAAACTGCAGCTTTCTTTAAGAATCTTTATCCCTTCTTAAAGTTTGAAGGGCTGAGTAATAGCTTTGGAGCAATGCTCAGCTGCTTAAAACTCATAAAGATTTTCTGTTAGTTGGGACAATTGCTTTCCCCAACTCATGTGCACCCCCACCACACACACAATTATGCATACATTCTTATATAGGAACATAGAGGTATTGGATAGTAAAAGAATAACAATATATTTAGTTTTTAAATATTAATATATTTCCAGATTTCTTAAAAGGGAAATAACTTCCAGGAAGGAAAGTATCAGAGAATACTTCCTCACTTTACAAAACTTAATATCTATCTATAAATTGGAAAGATCAATAGAATATAAATTAGGAAAACTTCATCAAAATTTGTAATGTAAAAAATAACAGAACTGGAAGTTTTGTACTTTCTGGTAACATTTACATATGAAGAAAGTAGATTTAAATATATTTCTTAAATCACAAGATTTTATAACTTAGCCGTGGCATGAGGTGATTTTTTTAGTTGAATAAATAATTTGCATTTGGAAGCACTTTACGATTACTCTTTTATTCTGTCAGTAGGAATTTGTGTGGGTTTGTGTGTGTGTATGCACAAACACACATTGGTACCACATGCATGCATGTGCCCATGTGCACACAAGGCTACTTTGGGGACCTCATGCAGTAAGTTACAATGATGGAGCATGACAGTCAGAATAGCACACACTATTAGCTGGACCTCAACTCTATTATAGTGCTATGTTTAGTGACATAGAATCAAGAGACTCAAGGATATAAGGTCAAAGGTAGCAAAACATTACATTAATCTGCTCTCTTCATAAAATATCAGTGTTTCTCCATATAAAAATACAGTGTTTGTTCTTTAATTATG